>NW_026596101.1:18047579-18053165 GCF_907164565.1 Psammomys obesus
TCTATCTATCTATCTATCTATCTATCTATCTATCTATCTATCTATCTGATGCATGTGTTTTCCAGATTCCTAGCCAGACCTTCCATAGCCTTAAGAATTGTTTAAGTGATAGGATCATCTTTATTGTTCATCTCCTTTCAGACCTTCTTGAGGTGGTGTTGATGAGGCAACCCTGTGGTTTGAGGGAGGTGGGGATCTGCCATGCGTCCACAGTTGGAATGCTCATGTCTCCCACCTCCCTCTTATTCGGAGGGGTTGAGTTCAGTCACAGCTGATAAATCAGAATTCTGAGACAAGTGGTTGGTATCAGAGAGCTGAAATTGTGAAAAAAAAAAAAAAACAAAAAACAAAAACAACAACAAAAAAACCCGACATGGATTTAGTGTAATAAGCCACTACACTTCATGTCTGTTTTTGCTGACGTTTGACTCAGTGTACACCTCGGCACTTAGCACAAAGAATATCCCTCTGCAGCAGCGGTTCTCAGCCGTGGGTCACGACCCCTCTGGGGGTAGCATATCACATATCCTGTATATCAGATATGTACATTATAATTCATAACAGTATCAAAATTACTGTTAAAAAGTAGCAACAAAATAATTTTATGGTTGGGAGTCCCCACAACATGAAAAACCCTATTATCACTGCTCTACAAAGTGCCACCAAGTAGGCAGTGCTGAAGGTGTCCAAGGAAATGTAAAGGTTTACCAAATCCTCAGCAGCAAACCTCAGGGCCTCTCATTGTGGCTCACTACCCACCACCTACTGAGAAGTTTCTTGCATGCTACCTCCATGTTTTATGTAGCTACATACCACAAAGCCATCTAGCTTCCTTCCTCTCTGATGGGAGTTAGGTGACCTTCTGTGATGGTTTAACAGTCCAAGTTCTTCTGGCCAGTCATCTAATTATCCCACATGACATCAATATACACTGTAAGGGTTAGTCTTGATCCTCAACTTGATTGCGTTAAGAACCGGGGAGATTTGTGGAGCACATCTGCATGTGTCTGTGAGAGCCCGGCAGACAGTATGAACTACTGCAGAAGACTGAATCCAGGACCCCCTATCCCATGGCTCCCTGATGGAATTGGGTGGGATGTGGGGAGAGCTGGCAGCATTTACTGAATTCACCCCTGTCTCTGCTTCCTGAATCATGATTTAACTGGTACTGTTCCACTCCTGTCCTTCCACGTAGACTAAAGCCTCAGACACCGGGCAGAATGGATCCTTTCTCTGGTTGTTTTGCCAGACATTTTGTTACAGCAGTGAGCAAATTTGGGTGAGAATCCTCCCTTATCTATTTGTTCCTTCACACATGCCTTCAGAGAAATGGAGTTCTGCTATGTGTGTGGTCAGAGCTACAGCTGCTGTCCTGGTCAACAAACAAAACAAGTGTTTTCCCAGAACAGCTGGTATTCTAAACTCTATGAATATTTAAAGTGTGGTTACAGGTAAGAATGTGTGAAATGGAAAGAATTTACAGATTTCACTATACTCATACTTTCCTATCCATTTCTACTTTTGTCATTTGTGAACCAAGTTATAAAAACCATATGAGTTACTGCTATGGAGAAAATTTAGCGTAAAGAACAGATCAAAAGCCAAGTGTGGTGGCTCACACCTTTAATCCCAGCTCTCGGGGAGGTAGAAGCAGGTGGATCTCTATGAGTTTGAGGCCAACCTGGTCCCCAAAGAGAGTCAAGGACTGCCAAGGCTACACTGAGAAACCCTGTCTCAAAAAACCGAAGAGGGGGAGAAAGAAAAGAAAAGATCATAGAAATACTGAAGGGTTAGGTTAAGAAAAAAAACAAGATAATAGACTTCTGAAATGGGCCATGACTTAAGAAAGCAGCCGCTGGTCCTGGAGTGAGTGAAGGAGATGAGCTTCTGCAAGAGCCTATGGACTTGGAATGGGGTCCTGCAGAGCTGGGATGAAGATGCCGTTTTCATCACCAGCTTCTTAGACTCCATGTAGTGCCCCATGTTGGCAGATACTAATGGGAAGTCAGGTGACAAAGGAGAAAGTGATTTCCTACTGAGCAGTGAGCACCTCAAACTGAGATGCATTTCATTGGCATCACTGGCAAGGCCTGTGCTCTAAAGCACTGAATCCCAGAAAAGCATGATTGGATGAGAAGGAAAGTACGAGCCATGGGTAAACAAAAGCCTTTTTATGCAAGAGTGTAGCACCAGTTCTCTCTGTGTGTGCACACTTGCATTTTTGCAGTATGACATTTCCCAAAGGGAGATTTAGTCTTATGGGGTTCAAAGTAGATGCCAACCAAGAATCAGTTTGGACATAACTGAATATCATCAAACGGGCATTCTTTTCTTTCCATGCATGTATGTGTTTTCCTGAGTGTGTGTATATGTTTCTCTCTCTCCTCTCTCTCTCTGTGTGTTGGAAACGTATGTATGCGGGTTCCTGTACCTGTGAAGGCACAGGTGGATACCCAAGCAGAATGTAGGGTATCTTCCTCAGTAATGCCTTACTGCCACGAGACAGGGTTTCTGACTTACCTGAAGCTCACAGTTTCTGGGGATACACTGATCTTTCTCCCCCAGCTGGGGCTACAGACATGTGTAGCCATGGCTGGCTTTTTATGTGGGTGCTGGGGACTTGAACGCTGATTCTCATGTATGCAGAGCAAGCACATTTACCTACTGAGTCATCGCTCCAGCCACCACATTTTCTTTTTTAAATGATTGGATCTCATTAGGACCTTTAAGAAGACAGTGTTTTGAGAATCTCAGAGAAGATAGTAAAACTACACTTTCCAAAAATTACACTGTTTTCCAAATATTTGGCTGCAAATCTTTTTCTTTCATTTTTATAACTCACTAAATGTTTTCCTTCCTTCCTTCCTTCCTTCCTTCCTTCCTTCCTTCCTTCCTTCCTTCCTTCCTTCCTTTTCTCCCTCCCTTCCTCTCTCCTTCCCTCCCTAACTCCCTCCTCCCTCCCTTCCTCTTTTTCTTTCTTTCTTTCTTTCTTTCTTTCTTTCTTTCTTTCTTTCTTTCTTTCTTTCTTTCTTTCTTTCTTTCTTTCTTTCTCTTTCTTCCTTCCTTCCTTCCTTCCTTCCTTCCTTCCTTCCTTCCTTCCTTCCTTCCTTCCTTCCTTCCTTTCTTCCTTTCTTTCTTCTCCTTGGTCTTTTTCCAACAGTCAATTAAATATTTCAGACTTCTTGTTAATTTTTTGGTTGGTTTGCAAGTCTTTCACATCTCTGGCATGTTATACTTTCATAGCTTGGTGCTTACCTGACTTTGATGCTTGGTAATATATAAAGAAAAAAAAAAAAGCTCCTTGTTCCCTACAGTTCTGGAGGCTGTCAAGTCTAAGAGCATGGTTCCAGCATTTGGCAGAGCCCTCTTGCAGTCAAACCATGGTGGAATGGAAGGGCTAGTGGGCACTTAGGAAGAGAACATTAAAAGCAGACTCACTTTATCATACACTGTTGCGGGGAGAGTGAACCCACTGTCATGGGGAAGCCTTCACTTCTCTTAATGACAAACATGACCGCATGTGCTAGTTGCATTTCAAAGTGAGTTTCAAGGTAGCAAACTGTACCCAGACTGTGGAGCCTGCTAATCTTTTCATTGCTGTCTGTCACCAGGACATCCAAGCACACACAGCTTCCCTGCAGTTCGTTCTCTTTTACTTTGGACCACTTGTTAAATTGTGGAATTGTGGTAATGTTACACAGTCTCACTACAGCTCCTGGAGTGTCACTTGGATTATGCACTCTTGGTACTTTGACTCCTCTGACAGGTAAAGCTGCTTCTCCTGGATGCTGACCTATGAAGTGTCAGATTGCCAGCTGTGCCAGGGTGCTTGTGTCTGCCTTGGCTTCTCTGAGTCCCTGATCCTCACATTGGCCTTTCAGATGAGTGGTAGCATTTCTCCCCACAGATCCCCAGAGGACAGTCCATGGTGTGCAGTCTGCACGTGGAATAAGTTTCCCAGCTTTCTGAAAGCTTGCTGCAGTGAACCGGCTTTTGATGTTTACACATTCAGATAAAGGGAAGGTAGTTCTGGGAGATGGCTCAGCGAGAGAGGGCTTGCTACATGGGCAGGACAGCTTGAGTTTGCTCCCCATGCACCCTTGTAAAAAGTCACAGCCAGAACTCCAGTGCTGTGTGTGTGTGTGTGTGTGTGTGTGTGTGTGTCTATGTCTGTCGTTGCTAGAGTTTTCTGGCCTCTAGCCTCTTTGAAACAGCAAGCCCAGGTTTAGTGAGAGAATACAGCTGCAAGGGAATAAGGTAGCCAACACATAACAGAGGAAGACACAAGGTTCTTGTCTGGCTTTTGCGTGCATGCTTAGCATGAGTAACACACACACACACACACACACACACACACACACACACACAAACACACACATACACTTGAGACAATTCTCTTTTCAGTTAAGGAAACTCAAACCCCTGCACAAGGAGACATGATTTATGCAGTTTACAAGTCTTGACATATGGTTTTCTTTTGAAGCAAAGACATTTTATGTGGAATTTATTGGGGAAGGAAGGCAATGGAATTTAGTCTTACAGCTAATAATTAAGGAAAACTCTCAAACCAAAAATCTAGTTTTCGATTGCAGTAATGTGTTCATCAGCAATAGCAGCAAAGTGTCTTTCCAAGCACACAGAAAATGTCTTTTTCCACACAAGTAGTGGACTGAAGACCTCACTGACACCAATTAGTATTCTGCAGAGGGAATGTCCAAAGTGTCAGAAAGATGATCTCGGGAATTTCTCCAGCAAAGGTCGCTCATTTACTCCCCTCCAAGTCATTGCTTCAGCTTCCAGTGTGACAGGTGAACCTGTGAGATTGAGTTAGCCAGGTTGCTCAAAACTGTGGCTCTAAAGAAGCCAGGAGAAGTCTATTGTTATCAGGTAAATCCCATTAAACTCAAATGTACCCTCAGCTGTTGAGCACTATTAGATTATTGAAGGAGCGGGAGTGAGTTGATTGAAATAAAGTCTGCACCTTGCAAGTTTCTAACAGAATTTATTGGAAAGGACCATGGAGTGTGGGTGTCACTCAGGGAAGACTAATTGGGAACTGAAGGTGATGGAGGAAGGAAGCTGGACTCTGAAGGACCCATCTGACCTGGAGACCACAGACTCAGCCAGTGCTCTGGTGATGCCAGGCATGTGTTTGGGGTTCCAGATGTGTGATTTGTTTTCTCTCAGCAGCCAGGGCAGCTTGGGAGCTGTTTTGAACAAGCACATCTGCTTTACTTAGTGTCAGGGCAGATGTGTTTGGGAGGGCAGTTGGGGTACAATGTTACAGTATTTTTTCCTTCCTGAATATTAGATATGATTCACTCTTACATCATGTGTGAATGTGTAGAGCTGATGTGCTTAGCTGAGAAGCTGATGGACCAAGAATAAAAATGTCCCCCTTCTCCTGGAACTTGGGAAGAGTGCACCCATGGCTACTGTGTTAACATAAAATACTGACTTTGTTTGCAGAAAACACTTCGCACTGTTATACTTTTGAAAGCTAAACTTTATTTATTTATTTATTCATTCATTCATTTACTTATTTATTTATTTATTTATTTATTTATTTATTTATTTATTTATTTA
>NW_026596101.1:18053175-18071573 GCF_907164565.1 Psammomys obesus
TTATTTATTTATTTATTTATTTATTTATTTATTTATTTATTTATTTATTTATTTATTTTTGCCACCAGAGACTCACTTCAGTGAGTGCCAGGATTAATGTGTGTGGACACACAGATGCCCACCAAACACCCACTTGCATTCACTTAGAGTGTAATGCTTGACAAAAGCTCTTTGAGGAATGGAGGGTCTTTTCTTGGCCCACAGTTTGAGGGATACAGTCCACCATGGTGGGGAAGGCATATGGGAGAAACGTGAAGTGGCTGCTTACCTCGCACACTCCGTTATGAGGGAGGAGGGACACTTGCCTTCTCCTTCAGTCTGACACAGCAGGCTGTAGAGTGGAAGATAAACCGAGGGTGTGTCTTAACCCATGAGGGATTCCCTCACAGAAATGCCAGAGGTTTGTTTCCCTGATAACTCTGATAGTCAAGATGAACCCTGGGCAGAATGACTCATTATCCTACCTGTGTGTGGGCTCACTTATCCCATAAAGATGCAGCAGCAATGCAAGGACGGCGCCCAGGCCCTGGGCTGGATGCTTACACTGGGAGGCTGCAGAAGCAGGAGCTCGAAGGAGGGCTCCTGGATCCTCATTTATAACATGAACTGTTGCCATGCTGTGATCTCAGATTTCTTCCAGATCTCGCTAGTCTTTTAAAAATAATTAAAAACTAAAAACAGAAAAAAAAAAAAAATCAATGGGAAATGTAATTGGAAAAATTATTAGTCCTATTAGAGGTAATTAGAAAAGTTACCTTTTCTAGCTTTTTTTTTTTTATTAATAAATCAAGTCTTCATGGAGTCACATGTGGCTATGCCTGTAGATATTTTTTATTTAGAAAGGTAGAGAGCACAGTGATTAATACCGTGGTTGCCTACGTACTGTGGAGTAGTTCACGTGTTACTTGGTTGGATCACTGTAAATTAAAAGCATAACGTATAGCTGATGATGAAGTGTCTGGGTGGCTTCTTTTAGGACCCATCACTGTCCTAAGGCTCCCCTTCCAGATTTCTTTTACACATTGGCATAGATGTGTCCACAAGAAGCTTTTCTATAAATTCATGTTCAAGTGTGCATTAAGTGTTGAATATGGTTCCCCTTCTCCTGGTTGCTTGTTTTTCTATTTTTCTTCAGAAAAATACCTGCCTGCATCACTGCATTTGGAGAGCTGTTTCTTTAACTTGAAACATTTTCAGTGTTTCTTTGCATATGCTATCTCATATTTAGCTTTTTTTGTTTGTTTTTTTGACATAAGGCCTCATGTAGACTCAGCTGTCCTCCAACCTGCTCTGCAGCTGAAAGTGGCCTTCAACCCCTGATCTCCTTCCACTCCTAAGTGCTGGAATTACAAGCTTGAGTCAGCATATGGCATTGATCTTACTCTTCTTCTTCTTGGTTATTTCTACGGATTGTCATGAGACTCCTTGTGCCTTCTCCTTGTGGAGAAGCTCAGACCATCCCCTGTAAAAGGCTGGGGCCATAGCAGGTAGTTCATTACCACCCACGAGGACGAACATTAAATAATGGAAGAAAGTTGCAAGATCGAAGACCAGGCAGCTCTGATGTGGCAGAACGGTGTACAGGGATGTCACTAATTAAGTGGATTACAGAGGGCAGTTTGAGCAAAACTCCAGGCTTTGTTTCTAAAGAAATCTTTGAAAAATGGCGGCAAAAGTCTTAAATTCACCACATCCCTTTGCATTAACATTACCAGATGCCTCTCTCGTTCTAGCTTTTCTTCCTCTCCAGCCTCTGTCTGATGACTTTGCAAGCATTTGCTTCTCCAGCACACTCTATCCAGAGTGTCGTCTTAGTCTCTCTTCCCTGTCTTTGCAGTACAGCTGTGGGGGCAGCACACTGCCCTGTTTGTACATGCGGCTTTATCAGAACGTGACCATCGGTTGGTTGTCTGTTAACCCGTGACTCTGGTGGGCTGCCGAGGCAGAGCTGGAGGCTTGCAGTAGGGAACATCTACTGTTTTTATACTCTGGCCCTGGCCCTGGTTTGTGCATTGCAGCACTCATTTAGCTGGTTTTATTCTCTACGAAGACAGAGTGACTTTTGCAAACTCTGGTTTTGATACTTTATTTTCTTGTGTCAGGGACTCATGGTGTAGTTGTGACTGGCCCGGAGCTTGTTATGCAGACAGTGCTGGCCACCAACTCTCAGAGATCCAGATGTCCCTTCCCCTGCCTCCCAATTGTGGGCCACCATGCCAAGCCTCCAGCTCTGATCTTATCACCCTGCCTCAAACCTAGCTCAATTTTAGTGTACGGTACAGCAGCAGGCTGCATTCATCTGCATGGTGTGGCCCTTTCTTACCTTCCTTAGCATTAGTAGCTGGTTCTCTGTATCCTAGCCATTTCTCTCCTCAGAGCTTTCTGACACTAAGGCCTGCCAGTCTCCCATGGTACTCATTGGAGTTTCTTCACATACCTATCTGCTCTTTCTCTAGCCTCAGGTCTCTGAATAGATGTCATTTCCCTGGAAGAAGTAACACTCAGCCCATGCTTGGCACATATGGTGATCATTGGAGGCTTTATTTTCTCCAGTACACTTCCACTCTACCTAATCCCATTCACCATTTGTGTGGTCCCCTCCTCCTTCCTTGTATCACTCTTGGGACAGTGACTTTGTGGTAGCAGAGAACTTGTCTGTTTACTGACACATCTGAATGTCAGACGCGGGGCATTCTAGATGCCCAGTGCAAAGCTCTTATGTGACCATGCTCTTGTGGTTTCTATGGAAGGGCTTTGTCTTCACTTTCTGATGCTATGGTGAGATAGCATATCATAGGTAATTTATGAAGAAAACACGTTTTTTGTTTTTTTTTTTTCTTACTGTTTTAGGGGATAGGAAGCTCAAGGCCATGTTCTGCATCTTGTTGAGGGCCTTCTTACTGTGCTCCAGATGGTGAGAGGAGCCCATCCAAGAGAAGGGGCCAAACTGGCTTTACCGCTGACCTCCTTGAGATAAACCTTTAATCTGCTAATCCACAAACAGATTAATCCGTTTAGTAATTAATCACTTCTTACAGGTCCCGCCTCTTAATGCTTCACAATAAGGATTAAGCTTCAACACGAGTTTCACTTTGGACATTGAAAGCACAGCGGTGTTCACTGCCAGGATATGTGCATGGTGCTTCAATTTGTTTATCTACAATTCAGTCCTGCCTGCTCCTGCTCACAATGCAAAATGAAGGTGCCTTTCTTCTGCAGCAGCAGCAGCAGCAGCAGCAGGCACGTTCTCTGGTTGGGAGAGGCAGGCGTTTGGAAAGGATGCCACTCAGGGTTTTTAGAGCCTTTTACACATTGCTTCTGCTGTATCGTTAATATGCCAGTGTTTATCAAGGCTGCATGTTTTCCTCCTCTTCTTGCTGCTGGCAGAGGGGCCGCCAGGAATTAGGGAGGGAACTCTCCTTTGGGCATTTGTCCTTACTACAAAGACTTTCACACTTCTGTGCTGCTTGAGAAAATATGCTGCTTTCTGCTGAGTCCAGGATAAAAAGAAAGAGGCTGTATCTTCAAGAATCATAATTCTTTCGACTTATTGAAACCCATCTAGCAACCTCTTTCACCCCGGGCTCCAAGTTTTCCCACTGAACCACGTGCTCATTATAGCACATTCCCCCTATAGTCCCCCACCTGGGCTCAGGAACCACATGTGTTATCAGCAGTACTCACACCTGACCATCAAACCCTGCAGTGAGCCCCACTTGGGTTGGAAGTTTGGGTCTTCTGCTAAGCAGCATCCTCACTCTGATCAAGCTTCTTGCCCCTTGTAACCTTCATTTGCTTTCCCATGGCATGGACTTCTTCCAGTCCTTGTTAGGCAAATTAAACGAAGCAATGGTAGAGTGGATATAGACGCTCCCAGAACTTCATGGTGATCAGATGTCCACAAGTTTTCGGTTTAAAGATGTAACACTGACCAGGGATGTGGCTCAGTTACAGAGGGCTGTTTATAAAGTTGTCTGTACATAGGAGGCTCCAGGTGGAGCCCAGCATCAAGTCACCCGGATGTGTGGTTGTGTAGTTCTCTAATCTTGACACTTGCTGGAAGCTCAAGGTCAGCTTTACCAACAAAGGGAGTTCCAGGGATGCATTTGACCTCAAAACCAAAACAAACACCAAAGCAAATCAAACAGAGAACAAAAATGTAAGACTTTGTTAAGGAATCTTAAGAAAAAGGAATTATGAATCTTCCACATCAAGTTTCTGAATGGCTCAAAGGCTCAACTCTCAATTCTTTTCTGGTAGGACAGATGGTATATTGTTGGTGTGTTAAGCAGATGTTGTCTGCCTTGATTTTGGTCTTTAGCCCCAGAAGCTTGATGTATCAGAGATGCAGTAGGAAGTGGTGCAAAGATGGCCTTAGGCCGTCTCTCTGTGAAGAACAGCTCAAGGATGTGTTCTTTCGGTCAGGAAGTGGTAAAGTACATTTCTTCCTATAGTTACCTGTTCTAGTTAAGTTTGATGTTCTATCAGTGCTGGTTTCTCAGGTTCCACATGGTTATTACTTCTGATTTGTCAGCAGTTCCATAATACACACTTTATGATGGGAAACAATATTGTTAGGTCTTTCTAGTATAAATGACTGTTCTCTACATTCTCTTTCTGTAGCTGTCGAGTGATTCAAGTATAGAGTCCACAAGTATCATTACCTGTGGTAATTTTTTTTTAAAGAAGAATTTATTTTCTTAAAATTTTAGGTGCATGTGTGTTTCTGTGTAAATTTATGCATGTCATGAGCATGAGGAGGCCAAAGAGGCTAGAGCCCAACTACTAGAGTTATAGATTATGAGCCACCATGTAGATGCTGGGACTCAAACATAGGTCCTCTGCAAGAGTAATAAGCAGTCTTAACTGCTGAGCCATCTCTCCTGCCCTAATGCTGGCTCTTTTTCATTGCCATTGAATTCACAGGTGTTTCTCCAATGTTATTGGTATTGGTTAGTCGATATATATATACTGTTACACAGACATCCAAACATATATATATTACATAGACAAACGGACACACACACACTAATATACACATATTTTTCCATGTGCTTACCCACTGTTATTTTTAGGTAGGGGCATGGATTGAAGTTTCAACTATTACTTAATCAGCTGAGTGATAGAGTGACCTTTGACAGGTCAGTTCAGTCTCTGATTTCTGATGTTCCTTGTCTGAGATGGCAAGTCCAACATCGGGTGGGATTCACCACGAGTTTACTTGGTGCTTACTGAAAGAGACTTGATTCTTCCCATTATAAACTACTGTTCTGTCTTTCTGTGATTGTTAAGTGAGTCAAGCCCCAGGATTCTACAATTAGAATTTTAAAATACCTCCCCAGATGTATTTAAAGCAAGCTGCAGAACACCGTGGGCGCTTTTCTCTTTTCCTTTATGTGGTCACCTACAACTTTTATTCCAGTGACTGGGAGGCTGTCTCCATGTTGCCCTTCTCTTCCTCCTTTGTGTTATCAGCTAACATTTCTGAGCATGCACTTTAAGCATTGTTCTGATTGACTTGCATATATTTAACCCACCCAATCAAACACAAGCCATGGGTTTGGGCCTGTTAGTCTCCTTCCTGTCATAAACAAAGAACGACAGCTCAGCTGCCATCTTCTTATGTAATAGGGTCTGCAGCGATCCCTGTCAACTCTGCTTGCAGTTTAAGAACTTAGCCACGGGGTGCTAATTAACTGGCTAATTAATTTTCTTACAGCATGGAAGGCAGGGATAGCCTAACTGGAGACTGGTCAGAGGCTACTTTGTTTTCAAAGATGACTCCAATTAAGACCCTGAATTTCCCACTCTGGTCTCTACCCTACTCTGGTCCTTTCCACATACTTGGCCTGCCCAGTGCCACTGTTGCTCTTCTACTGTTCTGTCATCTTCTCAGGCATGTCTGTATTGTCAACATCAAGCCCACATGGAAAAGGCATTCTTCCTCCTCTCACAATTAGTATTCCAATTAATCTCTTTATGAGTTGGCCCAGTTAAAGAGGCTGCTTCATTATGGCCCGTTTTAAGCAAACCAGCCTTTTATTTTATGACACTCATATTAAGACACATTGAGTTATATCTGCCTTTTCCTTGACACCAACACATTTATTTGAGCTCAGTGTGTCTGAGACAATGTGACCAAGGTAGATTTATGAGGACTCATCTGCATCCAGAACAACATTGGCAAAACTAAAATATCACAGACACTAACTTTTGGCCCATCACAGTCCACCAAGCATCTGCCTTTGTCACTGGGCCTGTAACAAGAGGGAAATATATTTTCCTGGAGTTTATGGCTAATTCCTTGTTGCCATTCCACTGTTGTCACTGCTGTTGAGAGCTGGAAATGAGGTTTAAGAGCCTCTTCATATCTAATGGCAGGAGCTTCGGTGTGAGGAATGGAAAAACGCATCTTCCACCTCCATTTATTTCACCCTGAATTTAAAGAATTCTTACAATTAAAGGACTCAAGTTCTTTTCCCAACAAGTTAGACCCAACTTAGTTGCATCAATACCTGGATTTGATTACTCCCATTCTGGCTTATTCCTAGAGTAGATTGATTTTCATTGCTCAAAAGTAAACGAATGCATTCCTTAAAACACTTTTTAAAAAAGTATAGATTATCTTAAAATTTTTGTGGCCACCACCTTATTGGTTTTCTCTCCCTGCATTTACTGGCACTGTTAACTTGGACCCAACTGTTCCTAGGATACTGAGGCAAGCATTAAGCACTGTTGGACACTATAAAATGTTTAGTCTTTTTCTGCAAGTTCCCTTTGATGCGTGTGTGTGTGTGTGTGTGTGTGTGTGTGTGTGTGTGTGTGAATGTGTGAATGAATGAAGCTGTTAGGAGCAGGCTGTTTGACAGACTTCCTTTATCCCTGGCAACTTTGAGCAAGAAACTGCCCAGAAACAACTGCACTCCACCTGCAAGGGACACTGCCACCATGGCTACTGAAGACATGGCCAGGAATCCACGTTCCAGTTACATACAGCCTGTAACAGTTCAGGAAAACCCTATTCCAGACCATGCCCCACCCCCCAAAAAAAAGCCTTGGTGATTTTGAGGTGATCTCATGGTAACTACTGTAGAGAGCCATAACTCTGCTTGCACCAGACTTTGCCGAGACTGTCCTGAATTAGGTCCAAAGGAGATTAGATGATCTGTCTAGAGACTCAAATGGAAAGCCTGTGATTGAGAGATGGCTGTGATTGGTGTTGATGAGTTGGAAGTTGTGCTGTGATTGGTTTGGTTCAGTTACTACATTTGCATGTCCCCACTGTGGTAGTCTGAATGAGAATGACCCCCACAGGCTCATATATTTAAACAGTCAGTGCCCAGTGAGTGGAACTGTTTGGGATGATTATGAGGTGAGGCCTTATTCAAGGAGGTGTGTCTCTGGGGGTGGACTGTGACGTTCAGACTACTCCTGCCATTCTCAGTGTGCTCTCTCTCTGCCTCCTGTTTCTGGGTCAAGAGGTGAGATCTTGGCTGTTCCTCTCCTATGCCTTTGCTCTTCTCAGTCATCATGGACTCAAACAGTCTGAAACCATAAGCTCAAAATCAAGCGTTGCCTTGATTTTGGTATTTTATTACATTAATAGAAAAGAACCTAATACAACTACCTTTTCCATCTCCTAGTGGAGTAAACCAGGCTGCTCCTCATGCTTTTCGGTTTAGCTCAGCACTGCTTCTACATGTTTTAGCTTCAAGGCTTATAAAAGGCTTCTCTTTTCTTGCCTACTTGTGAAGTTTACTATGGGTAGAGTCGGCTGAGCTGATAATAGGGAAGCCATGGCAGGCATCGGTCCCAATAAGAAACTGGAAGCAACCACTGTGAGAAGCAGAGGTAGCTTAGACCACAAAGGAAAGAAGATGAGAAACAGTGGAGCCAAGACTGTAGAGGAAAGTGTCTCTGAAGATGAGAGAGTGAGTGTCCTGGTCCCTGGAAGTGTTTCAGGCAACTGCTAAGCACTAAGGGTTGTGGATGCTGATACTCAAGACTGGAGATCTGATGTTAGGTGCTAAGAGTCCTAGCATCCAGGCCTTCAGAGCTGTCATGCTGTCATCTGTAGCCGGAACACCAGCTGCTGCTATGTGCTCTGCCTTTTTCTGATCACATGAAGGGTCAAAGTCCAGAGCAATAAGCCTCTGACTGAAGCACCTGGAGCTGTTAAGTACACTGAACCTAGAGCTTGGAGCCACATACCTAGTTCTCAGGACCCAGAGCCATAAGCGTCTGAGTTTGTTGTCCCAGCTCATGAATGGGCTATGGCATTTAACAGCCTGAACCAATACCGAGGAAGCCTCTTCATGATTTCCTCTTTATGATCTCCATCTGGATAGGGAAAACCCCAGCCAGATGACTGGTACTAGGCCCTTTTTCATACATTTACTTGTATATACAGAACACCGCTTCATGTGTCTACACGTATGAGATAAAAAGATATTCTACTGAGTGTGGCTATGGTCATACCACCTTGAGTGTGCCAGGTCTAGTCAGAGTCTATTTTTTCTGTATTGCTGGCTTTCTTTAGTAATGGTGGTTTCTCCCTGCAGTGTGCCATGGAGAATCATCTGTGTTGGCATGCGCAGATATAATAGAATAGGAGTAACTATAGTGATTATTCCCAAATACTCAGTGGCTAATACATCAAAGACTTATTTCTCATTTGTGATTTTTAGGTAAGGTGACCCAATGGCAACCCTCTTCCCTGAAGTAACTCCAGCCAGGCGGCTTTTACTCTTTCATTTTATCATCTCTACTTGTAGCTTCCAGGTCAGTGTAATCAACAAGAGGTCTGCAGGGTCATGCATGTTTTTTGAAAGTGTAGGCATACTTGTTACAAGAAGAGGAACATGGATACTGGGAGCCCTATGAGGTCACAGATATTTTCCATGCTTCCTGAGCAGGTGTTTCTTCTCTTGTAATGGCATCTAATACCAATAAACCTGTAATAATTTGAAACTATCAGGGCTGGGAAGATAGCTCAGCTCTTACGGTTCTTAACATATAAGCCTGAGGACCTGAGTCTGATCTTCAGAACTCATATGAAAAGGATGGCAGACTATAAGCCTAGTTCTGGGATGGTAGTGACAGCAGACTCCCGGCCAGCTAACCTAGACGCATTGGTGAGCTTCAGGCCAGTGGAGTCCCCACACTGACTGCTCCTGAAGTGTCACTCAGATCTCTACATGCACACACATGTGTATCTGTATGGATACATGTAAGCCAAAATCCCTCGCTTAAGGAAAGCTCAGCCTGAGCACCCTCAGAATCTTGTTATCATACAGTTGGGCAGCTCTGCCTATACAAAGCCCATTTCGTAATAATGTACTGAGTAGCTCTTTTAGTTTGTTGACTACTATACAGAAAGGAGAAACTAAAATAGTTTTTAGGGCCATGAACCCACCATTACACAGTTGACAGATTGTTAGGTGAAGCCATTGTGAGTTGGGACCAGCTGCCATTTGACCATATCATAACTTCTGTAGCCACTCTTTTATTCGGTGGGCTTGAATCATTTTCAGTACCCCTACCCTTTTTATGAAGAACAGGACACAGAAGTATGTTGTATGTATCATAGGTGCATGTTCTATAAGTATAAACATAAAAAACAGTGGATTTTCCAGGGAGAGAATAGAGGTGTTTTCATTTTCACAAATATAATTAAATGTATTTTGAGACAGAGATCACTAGGTAGCCAAGGTTGGCTTCAGCCCTGAGTCCCCCCACCTTAGGCTCTTCCAGGCGTGTCCCAATGGGAATGGCTGTTAAGCTGTCCTTGGAGATTCTAGCTTGCACCAGTGCTTTGTGTGGATGGTCAGAGTGTAAGAAGCATATCTCACATGACTTAAACAATGACACACCAGCCTGCCCTCCCCAGTAGCGTCTTCATTCCTTCCAGCAAAGAGGCTTCCTATACGTTGACTGTCTAATGTCTAGCATTGTAATGACATAGGCTCTTTCCAGTGTTCTCTTATGCTCTATACCAGAGTGGGTCAGACTTCTGGGCAAATCCGAGCTGATGATGCCATTCAGTAAGGGATTGTAGCTCACAGATTCTGCCTCTGGGGGGCGCCTGGCTCAATGACATGTGGCTTTTTTTTCTTCCTTATTGTGTCCCCCCCCCCCCCCCGTGGTGGTGCTATTTCAGTAGTCTCTACACCTCTAATTTTGAAACCACAGGGCGAGGATGATTTCTCAGTCGTGTCATTTTTCCTGTGTAGCTGTCTAATTTTGTGCTTTGAATTTTCCTGTGAATTTTTTCCTGCTTAGTCATTGTCTTTTTATCGCTTGGTTGTCTTTGTCCTTCCTCACATTTTCATTCCTCGTCCACTTCTGCTCCCGTGTTCCCACAGGCCCTGAAATCTTTATGTGTTACTTTTCCTTTAAATTGTATTTCTTCTTCCCCTGTGAGCCCAGATGTGCTTGCTCTGTCAAAGAAAGGCAGAAGGGGATGGAGTAAGGAAGGCCATTGTGCAGGCCCCTAAGAAGCTACACCTGGGTAGCCCACCTTGGTAAGCCCATCCCAGCTGGTTGAAGAATGGGACACAGTTGGGTTTTTTGTTTTGTTTTTTTTTTTCCAGACAGGGTTTCTCTGTGTAGCCTTGGCTGTCCTAGACTTACTTTGTCCAGGCTGGCCTCAAACTCACAGTGATCTGCCTGCCTCTGCCTCCCTTAGTGCTAGGATTAAAGGTGAGTGCCACCATGCCCAGCATGGGGCACTATTCTTCAGGTAGAACCTTTGTCAAAAATCCATATAAAGAAAGGGCAGAGAATAGGAATTAGTCCAGATTTTAGCCTACCCTGGTTCTATATATGATCCTGGGCAAGTCACTTCCCGTCCTCAAGGCTTCTACAGAGGAGGAAGATGAGTCACAGAGGACCCTTTCTCCCTTGGAACCTCAAGATGTAAGGGATAGTGCTGGGTAGTTCCCCAGCACAGGATCAGATGCACCTTCTCCTTTACCCTGGAAGCTCTTTGTCTGAAGCGTCTGTACAGTCTGTACAGTCTGTACAGTCGTTCACAGTGGGCAAAACTCAGCTGTAGAGGTTGTTAGAACTGTTGGAAGGCAGGGCTTCCGGGGAGGCTGAGCAGACTGACTTCTTGGAGACGAGCGAGTCTAGACCAGGATGAGTCCTGGCAGAGAAGGGGATAGGAGTTGGGTTGGTGGAAGGAAGAGAGGATGGAGGGTCCTAGACCTTCAGAAGAGAGCCTGTCCTGTTGTAGATGCTGCCCACTGCGGAATGAGAAGTCAGAGCCTGGCGTCCTCTGTCCACTGACTGATCTCTGAACAGTCTCAGAGGCATGCAGAAGCCATTTGGCAGAGGAACATGAAGAACAGATTTGAGGGTAAGCTAACCAAAACCAGGAAGAGGTCTTTTTCTCTTTTCTCTTTTGGTTTTTTGAAACAGGGTTTCTCTAGGTAGCCCTGGCTGTCCTGGAACTCACTCTGTAGACCAGGTTGGCCTCATACTCAGAGATCTGCCTGCCTCTGTTTCCCAAGTGCTGGGATCAAAGGTGTGTGCCAGTACTGCCTGGCCCCATTTTACTTTTTGTAGTTAATGGACCAAAAAAAAAAAAAAAAAAAACCCAAAAAAACAAAAAACCCATTAAATAGGAAACTCTAGAAATAATTCATAAGGTTTAAATAACTATTTTTAGCATGTTGTTATAATTCTGTTTTATTGTTTATTTTCATCCTTGCAAATTAAGTTTTACCGTAGGTAAGTATAGCTAGGAAAGCAGAGTATCTGGCCTTAGTCGTCTCTAGTTTCAGGGCTCCTCCAACATCTCAAACCATACCCTCTAGACTAGACAACATCCCATGTGGACAAGAGGAAGCCCTGTGGTAACTGGCAGAAGCAAGAGAAGGTTCTGAGTGTGACTGTCTGTAAGCTTCGTTTCGTCATTTGCATCCCCGAGTTGGCGGACGCTTCAGGAACTAGCTAATTTCTGCACGGAAGATACTGTTCTAAGCCGTAGGGTTTTAACATGTGGTTGTTTCCCTACTATTCTTATATTTCTCAGGATAACGCTCACTTCTCCACCTCCCTCCTTCCGATGTGCTGTGCCAGTGTTCCATGCAGGTTCTGTCCCCAGTAAACGTGTGCTCTTTTGAAGAGGATAGCATCTTGCTCATCTCTACCTCAGCCTCTATCACTAAGGGACCTCTGGAAACATGGGGCCAGAGTACAAACACAGGGAACCAACCATGGTAGTTGAGCAATAACTTAGTCACAGAGGCTTTCTGTGTTACTCTTGCCTATGTCATTAGTCTAGTGACTTACTTGGATTTTCCTATCTGGAAGGTGGTCATATAAAACATGTTTCATAGGCTTCGTTCTAGGTAAGTGAGGGTTACAGCAGAAATAACCTCAGAATCACAGTGGCTTAAGTCCACAGACATTTACTTTATAATACATGGCTGGGTAACTTGTGGTTGATTGTCTTCTATCTTGAATGCTGTTGTTCCTCTTGTGGCGCTTGTGAGGGGAGAAGGAAAACAAAAGGTGAGGTAGGGAGTGGCAATCTAATGTTTGCCTGGCTCTGTCACATACAGCATGCACTCTTGGTCTGACTGGCTGGAGTTAATGGCATGGCCTCACCTAATTTCAACAGTAGGAAGAAGGCTGAGCGGTTTTGTGGATTTGCACGACTGACAGCTACATCTGGGGAAACTAATACTTGACTTCCTGACACTTTCAGCCACTAAATCACATGAGCACACGGTGAAATATCTAGTGCAGCACCAATACTCAATAGATAGCAGACCAGTTCTTATAACTATCCAGTTGTTTCTGTTATTTTTATAGCATACTGTTCACCATTAATTTGCTTAGGAAATTTCTTCTTATTCCCCTTAAAAATGCAGAGTAGACTAAAGGGTTCTCTCACGAACTTATAAATTCCTACACTCATACAGATGAATATATACCTCTATACATGCATGCACGCACATATGCAACACATGTTGGTGTGTGTGTGTGTGTGTGTGTGTGTGTGTGTGTGTGTGTGTGTGTGTAGGCCTCAGGTGGTGTTCTTTAGGTGCTGTATACTTTTTTCTTGAGACAGGCTTTCTCATTGGTATGAAACTTGTCAAGTAGAGTAGGCTGGGTGACCAGCAACTGTGGGATTCTGCCTATCTCCTTCACCCTAGCCCTGGGATTCTAAACACATGCGTCCATGCCTAGCTTTACATGAGTTCTTGGATTGAACTCAGGCCCTCATGCTTGTACAGCAAGCATTTTGCCAAATGCGCCACCTTCTCAGTCCGGCACAAATTCTTAAGAAGTGGAGATGACTTAAAGACGCTTAGGACTAGTCAGTGACCCTGCTCTTCAAGGGTTTTGGTTGAGCGAAGTCATCTGATGCTTCTGTAAGGGGATTACTTGGTGGCCTAATAGACAGGGCGTTAGCATAGGCCTTGCAAGTCGGCTCACTGTCTTGGTTTTCAATTTAAGAGCAAGCGACTTTAAGTTGGCATTCATTTGGGTCAATGTAGAAGCAGTCAATATGTATTATATGTCTTTGATGCTGGTCTCTGGATCAATTGCAATTAGTTTGCAGCAGATTGCATTAACATATCTGAAATTAATACGGCCAGTGGTCTAATGAAAAGGAATTGACCATGACCACACGGTGGCTGTTTTTAGTTTCTCTCAAATGTGCTTTTCAAACTGTACTTTTTTCTTCTTTGGTTAATGGCTTTAAATTGGTATGTCAGCATAGGCCTAATCTATTGATTCTTCTCATTTGCCTTCTAAAAGCAGTCCCTGATAATGACTGTAGCATTTAATGTTTTCTTTCATTAGATGGCTTCTACTAAATACCTTAAATTCATGTTTTTCTTGGGATCTTGTGTGGAATGCAACAGACTATTAAGCTTTTGAGTGTGTTCATTTATCAAATTTGTGTTTTCAAGTTACTAGTGTTTCATTAAGACTTAGGGAGTCAGAAGTTAAGAAGTACTAAAAAGTAGATGGTATGAGCTTTGTTCTGCAGTTGATTTTTATCCAAGTATTATTAATTTTTAAAGAAAAGTTATAATCAGTTTTAATAGTCACATTGTAAGCAATATATATGAATAATATGTGTACATAATACACACACACACATTAGGAGGAGAGGAGGAGCTATCTTTAGGCTTCATCATGTTAGAGCCTGAATACTTGACAGTTGTGCATGAATTATGTTTGTTTCAAGTCCTAAGGGCTGACTTTTACTTTTCTCGTTTAGAGGAAGTCAGTTTCTGTAAGTGGAGCATTCTTGGTATTGGAAACCAAAGGCCAAGGTTTATACCCTTGGCCATTACTTATTTTTTCCTTCTGCCAAGTAAGATATTCTCCCAAGGATGCCAGAGAGTTTAGAACGCACTGCCTTTGAATAGAAGCTCATCTGTCTGTAAGGGTGTAGCCTTTTGACATTGAGGTCCGACACCATGTTGCACAAATGTGATGGACCATACTCATAGCCATTCTGGGATACGTGTGGTCAGCAAGTCTCAGGTAGGATGTATTTGTGAACCTCAGTGGGTCCTGTGTTTTAAAGAGCTCATGAGTGCATCCCCATGTGGAGGCTGCAGGAATGACACTTTGACACTTCAGAGATTCTGAAAGTGAATGGAGTGTCCATGCATAGCCCTTAGGCCTCAGCCTTTGGTCATTCTGGACACTCAGCCTTGGACACTCCTGGAGACAAAGGTAGAAGCCTGTAGGGGTCAGATATCAGGTTATTTTTCACACTCTGCCAGCTTTGAAATCCAGCTATGAGCAAACATTTAATTTGCATTAATGTATAATCATCTCTTGTGAGTTCCTTTACATCATGATTCATGGGTACACATATAACTAGATATGTTTCTCTTTCCATTGAAAATGAGATTTATAGTTTTGGTAGGATATGCTGTTGATATTACTGGATAAAAGAGAAAAGTAATTTACTTGGGTGACATCTTGTTCTTTTCAGTCTTTTGTTATAAATTAAAAGGTAACTGATAGTGCATTTTTGAAGAAAACCCCACTTCTACTGGAATCTTAAGCAAGATTACATATTTAACTGCAGCTGAACAGTAATCTAATAATGAGGACTTTTTCAATTAACTATACTCGGTGCTAGAACATGAGTGAGATCTCATCATTTAAAATTCCTATCTAGGCACCATTAAAAACTAAAATAAAGAAATAATTTGGAAGCCAGGAAGACTGCAGAGCCTCAAGAGCATGTACTACTCTGATGACCTGAGTTCAGTTCCCAGCACCACATTGGGTGCTCACAAACACCTGGAACTTCAGTTCCAGCACATCTGACACCCTTTGCCTCCCACAGGCACCAGCACACATTTGGAGCACAGACATTCACATAAGCACAGCTACATACACATTTAGAAAAATCTTTAAAAAGAAAAAGAAGTGAATTAATCTGCAGCTTTATGACCTCATAGACTTAAAAACATTTCTTTTAAGGTTTTTCCTGAATATGATTAGTGGGTTTATATTGGTTGTTAAGATAATGATATGGGTGTTTCCTATTTGGGCCAGATGAGTGAGGGGAGGCATAGCTGTATGTGTGGACTTTCTAATGTTTTTCCAAAATAACTTCTGATTCTGAAAGTACCTACTATCTCACAGAAAGCTACAGTATAATGAAGTAAAATGTGACACAATTCTAGAACAGTACTAAACCCAGAAATTTGTATGAATGTCTTTCTTTATTGAGCTATTGAATTTTGCTTTTTACCTTTTTTTTTTGTTTTTTAAACTATGACAGTTAAGTTTTATTTACTTTTTGAGATTGTAATATGTTACATTATTTCTCTCTTCCCTTTCTTCCCTACAAACCCTCCCACATACTCTCCTTGCTTTCCTTCTACACATGGCTACTTCTTCCATTAATTGTTTATATATATATATGGATATATATTCCTAAATCCAATCTGCTTACTTTGTATAATATTACCAGGGTAATGATCAGGGTTGATCATTTGGTATTAGATGCCCGGTTGGTGTTCTTCTCTGGGGAAGACTGTTTCTCTAGAACTCAGCATTCCTTAATTGCTAGTAGTTCTTTGTGTAGGCCTCTTGGGCTTTCTCCTGCCCACATTACCATGTCTGTTGTTATCCCTCCTCAGCTCTTATTTAGAAGGCTATGTTGGTGAGACTTTATGGGTGGAGCTTCTGACATTGCCGGGAGACACAATATCTTAGCACATTTCCGGGATCCTCTGGTTCTTGCTGTCTTACTGGCCCTCTTCTGCAATGATCCCTAAACCTTAGGTGAGGGAGTTATTTTATAAAGGTTTCCATTAGGACTGTGCTTCACAACTCATTTTCATTGGCTGGTTTTCTATAATGGTCCCTGTCTGTTGCAAAAAGAAGTTTCCTTGATGAGGGGTGGACACTCCTCCTCTCTGGGTATAAGGACAAACATTTAGAATATAGTTAGGAATTATGCTGATTTAGTAAAGTTTGGTTGGAGGTTCTCCCCCAAGAGCCACGATTTCACTAGCCCTGGATAGTTGGTGAGATTTCTAGTAATTTTTCCCTAAGGAATCTTGATCTTCCTCTTGTTGAGTGAGTTTTAAGTCTGATCAGAGGACGGTTGGTCACTGCCACAGCATGAGTGCCACCTTTGCACCCTTAGCCTTATCGTGACATGTTGGTTGTTGTGGTTCATTGGTATTGTAGCCGGGGAAGTAGACTGTTGTTTGCTTCCTTCCTTTGGAACATTGCATGGTTCTTGTGGTACCATGAAAGCTAGTTGGGGGGGGAGCATTCAGGTCAGTTCCAGCTCAGGGACCCCAGGTCCTGGTATCTGAAGGACATGGTGTTTTCAGCAGTAGGGACTTGTTATTCACCACTGGTGCCAACTGAGGGCAATAACAGTAGCCCTTGGTTAACTCTGATCAGCAACTCAAAAGGCCTTCTGTGGTGATGTGAGAATGTGAGATCATGACCCAATGAGTTTAATCACGGTTACATAGAGGAATGTGGTCAATTTACCAGTGACTATTACCTACAGAAATGTTTTTCTGTTCCGAAACAACTGTTAAATGTCCAGTCCTCAGGGCTAGATGCGGCCTGATAAACCCCTCACTCACATGACGGAAAGCTGATTCACCCCGTCTTGTGCCAGTAATCATAGCTAGGCTTTTACATCTGCATTTATTTATGTGTGTGTGTGTCTTTAACTTTTTTTTTTTTTTGACATGGAGGATTTACTTAGCTATGTCTTTAAGCTGATGTTGCTCTTGCTGGTTGATAGTACCTGTAAGGCAAGTGCCCTTTTTCCTGTGGTGAACTGTCCTCTCCTCTCTCCCTAGGCTGGTCACTTAACCCCCAGAAGATGGCTGAACCTGCAGGAATACCAGAGCAAGAAGCTCATGTCAGAGCACGGGGTGAGAGTTCAGAGGTTCTTTGTCGCCAACACCGCGAAGGAGGCTCTGGAGGCAGCGAAGAGACTGAGTAAGTTGTATCCTGAGGCGAGCGTTGGCGCATCAGTGAAGACAGGGTTTCCCGCTTCTGTTCCCTTGGCTGGGTTATATATACTACCTGGGTGGGAACTTTGAATTGCAAAAGCAAAAGAATGCTTGTACAGGAAAACTTGATTCAGCAGTACCCAGGGATGGGCGTCATCTTGTGGGAGTGTCAGTTTCCTGGGCACCCACTTCTATCAACTGCACCTCAGTGGTGCGAAGAAACAGGGCTAGGAGACTGGGCATGAGAGTGACATCCTTCCGGAAACCTTTTAAAAGCCAGGGTGGGTGGTTGGCAGAGAGCAAGGGGAAGGCAGGCAGCGATTTTAGTTTTCTTACATAGCCCACGTTGGCTTTAACTTGTGATCCTCCTGCTTTGAACTAAGTTGCTGATGTCACAGATGTGTATTGGTGAGCCTAGCCAAGATCATGGTTTTAAAGTCCAACTATTTTGCCCTCCCATTACCAGCTCTAATTGCATATGAGATCCTTCACCTTTCTGTGCCTCTGGCTCCTTAGCTGTAGAGCAAAGCTGTGTTTCCCTCCCATCACTGTTGACTTCAGGACCTTATTTACTGTAGTGATGAAAGGCCTCATCTATTATAGTGATGAAAGGTATGTCTAGCAATGGATGGTGGAAAATCAGGCCTTCTATCTTTCTAGTGACGATTGTGTGTGGTGGCATAAAGATTCTCTTTTTGTTATTTGGATTAAAGTATCCAGTATAAATAAAACGGGAGCCACATAGTATATTTAAATTTAAAAAGAAAAAAGTAATAGGTGAAAAATTAATTTTGATAATGCATTGTATTTAATATATACAGCTAGCTGCATTTTATCATGAGTCTAATTTAATGAATTAATAGTAGGGTTCCTTCCTTCCTTCCTTCCTTCCTTCCTTCCTTCCTTCCTTCCTTC
>NW_026596101.1:18071583-18142014 GCF_907164565.1 Psammomys obesus
TTCCTTCCTTCCTTCCTTCCTTCCTTCCTTCCTTCCTTCCTTCCTTCTGTCTGTTTCTTTCTTTTTTTTTTTCTTTTCTTTGTTTTTTAAGGTAAGATTTATGTAGCCCAGGCTGGCCTTAAAGTAATTCTCTTACTGAGGATGATCTTGAGATTCTCTTCTTCCCGTCTCTGCCTCCAGAGTGGTAGGATTATAGGCATGATTATTATGCTTGGCACATATGGTCCAAGCCTCAAACCCAGGGCCTTGTATATCATGCTAGGTGAGTATTCTAACAAATAAGTTATTCATAGGCTCTTATTTGTCACAAATTTTGTTTCTAGATTACATTATAGTGTATCCCTTTTCATGTGAGTCTCCAGTCAGCAACACTGTGACAAGTTGGGTGCTATATGGAACAGTGTAGTTCCGGACACTAGAAGGATTTGAAAGTGCCTATAAACTTGGGGAACAGTTTTTTTCTGCTCAGTGACCCATGTAGACAGACCAGGTAAAGGGTGATTTCTTAAGGCTTGTCCAAGAAGGGATGATTTTTGTTTTAGGGATTGAAAAATGAGAATAAGAAATATAAAGTTAAGTTGGTCTTCATTTTTCTTTTTCTCTTTTATTTTTTCAAGGTGGGGCCAGTATACTAGTGTTCAGGCTACTCTGGAAGCCACTGGAGGCTTCCATGTCCCCAAGCAGCTTAGACTTAGCATAGCTGAGTGACAACGTGTCTTTCAGATCTTCATGGACGAAGGGGTCATTGAACCACCTAGCCTCCTACTCTCGGGTTTATCTTTTAGAAAAAGCTTATTTGGCCATCATTTCACACTTGGGGATTCTAAATGATGCTTTTGAAATAATTTTTGCTCTTGGGAAGTTAACCATGCATTGTGCTTACAAGAAAGGGAGAAAATGGACAATAGAACAACTTTAAAAGAAAATAAAAATTTAATAAAAATAAACTTTTTAAAAACTGAAATTTATCTTTGAGGGTTTTTAAAAAGCATTAGGACCTATTTCGATTCCCTAGAATGCACATACAAGAGAAGGGCCAGCAGCCACTCATTCTCTGACCAAACGAACAGCTGCGCATTCAGCGAGCTCTTGTCCAGTGTGTTGAATTCTGTTGATCTGAGAGGAAATAGATGACATTGTAAAAGGAGATCTACCAATTCTAGAAGGTTTAAAGTGGGAAAAAAAGGATAGTAAATGTGAAAGGAACTGTATATGTTACTGTGATTGCCTACGCAGAGCCAATCCAAAGAATGTGGCGGAACTCCAGTGATCATGTTCTTGCTATTGCAAGATGACAAGAGCCACAGGCACACCTTTACTAAATAGATTTGGTTAAAACTGAATTACACTAGGTCTTCCTGAGTGTGCTGATATCTTCCATGTATATGCATATACATTATTTACATACATATGTGTGTAATGTATGTGTATGTATGAATGTGAAGTTGGGCTATAAAACCTCAAGAAGTCTACTCCTGAGGTTCTGCCCCCTAAAGATTCACAATTTTCCAAAGTAGCACCACCAATTTGGGGCTTAGTATGGAAACATGTGAGCCTATGGGTGATGTTTTACATTTTAGCTACAATGGACATTTTGAAATAAAATGCTGTATTATGAAAGTTTTTGAAAATGCTCCTTGATATTAGGTTTATCTGTGTTCCAGTGTACTTTCTACACGGACACACACACGCACACATACATACAGAACCTGTTTTTGTTTTCCATAGTTTCTGAACCCATATTCCTGGTCATCTATGGATCAGCTGGTTTGTAACTCTTCTATACCAAATAGAATATGTTACCTCTCAGCTCTCCAAACTTTCTTATTTTTCCATGTCCTCTGTGATGCCTCTTTTGCATTTAGTCAGTTACCTGTTGTTGTAAATTAAATGGTATTGGGCTAAGTATGTTTATTATTTGCCCTACAATTATTACGGGTATTATTTATTCTGTCATCACAATTGTTAAGACACAGACACTTGTTAGATTTTATAATTGCCTTATACCACCTTGGGCTGGGCAGATAATTCCACCTACGCCATCTCAGTAACCTCTGCATCCACCTCCCAGCCCCCAATCCAAGCCATCTGCCTTAGCCATTCCTTTCTGGCCTATCTCCCATCCATAATTCCATAAATACTTGCTTATCCTTCATCTGGATCGCTCCTTTCCACGCCACTTTAAGAGTCCTTCCTGCAGGCCCCTGTGGTTCCTTCTCCTTGCTTACCTTACATCGCTAATCCATCATGGTGTCCTCCTTCCTCCTCTCTTCCAGTCTTTCTGTTTACTTCCCCTGATTCTTCAACTCAAAGCCCAGGAACCTTAGCCACGCCCACCTTCTTCTGCCCTGCTCAGGTGCAGGCCTTCTTTATTAACCAATTAGGAATACTGTCTTAGGCAGGTTTATACAACAAGGATAAGGCAGTAGCTAGATCTTGAGGGCCAGTAATTAGCATAAAAATACAAGCATCAGACCAATCACAGTTACCAAATCTTGACAATAATTAGTTTAGCATTTTTACTTTATTGACAAGGAAACAGGCAAGATAAGGTTAAAAAACTTGCCAACCTTGTCTAGCTAATAATCACAGAGATGAGCTTTGTACCCAGCTCTGTTAGATTTAATACTGTCCACACCCCCCAACCCCATGCATTTCCCCCTTTGCTGACTAGATGGTGGTATTCTAGGGAGATGGTTTGTGTGGACCTGCATGTTTAAGATGGAAAATATATATTAATAAAATTAGAAGGTGGTGTTAAAACTTGATATGGTAGGCTGTAAGTACAGTTTACAAAACCTGTAATTTGCAAATATTTCCTTGATTCATTTTGATATGTTTCTTTGGGTAACCATATTTTGCTGTCTAGTTGTGGAAAGCTTATTAAACTTGAACATTGAAACTTGTTAAAATGGTCAATGCAAAGCTATTGTTTCTGAAATACAATTTATAATGATAAGATACTGAATGAGATCCTCTTATTTTTGTGTTGAAAACAGGTTTATATCTGATTGAGAGAATATATTTGGTTTGTAAATTAAGGTTTTACCATGTGGATAGCTCACTTATGCAGCAGTTTCTAGGAGCGCCTAAGCATGCTTTAAAGAAGGAGTGATTGGGCTGGAGAGATGGATCAGTGGCTACAGGTACATCCAAGCCTGATGACCTGAATTTGATTCCTGGGACTCACCTGGTAGAAGCAGAGAACCAACTCTCTCAACATTGTCGTCTGACCTCTGCATGTACACCTCCCTCTGTCACAAGTGTGACATCTCTAGGAGCCTTACTAAGGCATCTTGCTGCATGCTTTCTCTTCATATGAACTGTGGATTTCACAAATTGCACGAGAACACCTCCTGTGTACAGGACTGATCTGTACATTGCCTTTCAGTTCCCTTTGCGGTACACCAAGGACTGTCAGTGTAACTCAGAAGTACTTGAAACAAAGGTGAAACATCTTGGACTCCTACTTTCAGTTTTGGGAATCTCTACAATTTGTTAATTATTCCCTTCACATTGACTGAAACTCCCAATATTGGATTAAGCAGGAAAAAGTATATATGAAAAACTCCAGTTTTTTTTTTTTTTAATCAGGAAGGAGAATTAAAATATAAATGGAGAAGTTAATCTTCTGTGAGCTAATGACATCCATCTTAAAATGCAGAGGGGAGCTCTCATTGGAATTGGCTAGCTTGGGTTGCTTTCAGCTACAGCATGTTTCCATTCATCAGCAGAAGAACGTAACTCTTTGTTTAATGTAATTACATCCTGAGGCCTGGCAAATTACTTACACTGTTAAGGAATTGTACTTCCTGTGTTAAGGGAGTTGCTGCCATTGACATTGATTGACAACTACTGTTAATCCTGTAGACAGTTAAATACAGCAGGCTTCTGGATTGTTGAGGCTTTGCCATATGATGGTATATGGTTAAGATCTTTGTATTGAGACAATCTTTTTGTCTTACAATGACAGTCACAGATAGCTCTGATGTCTGTGAAGTAAATAAATATTCCATTTAACAGCCTATCCCTCTCCATTATTCTGACTCTGGAATCAGCAATGCCAAAATACAATTTGAGTTCCATGGCCTGTGTGTTCCACTAAGCTTACGGAGGGCTTCTTTCTAGAAATGTCAGTGCTGGTACCAGAATGAGAGTTCCTGTGCTATGATTCAGTTGTCTTACTGGCTGCTAGTAGTGGCCCCTTTGCTGAACCAGATTCTCTGGCCTTGATGATTATGCGAGCTTCCTAATACTGTTTTTTTGTTTGTGTGAGTCATTCTACGAGGAATACCTTTCCTTTTTCTTTTGTCCTCCTTCCCTCCTTCATTCCTTTCTTCATCCTTTGTGCGGTACTTAGGCTTGAACCTGGGGTCTCATGAATGCTAGACCAGCATTGCAATTATTGACCTATATCCCCGCCCATAGAGTTAACCTCTTGCTTGCTGCTAGTAAACCTGATTCGTCCAGATGAAAAGTGCTCATCATAGGTCCTAGACATAGAAATGCACACTAGGCATTGTTGTGGTACAAGAAATTATCACTCACTAAAGCTTAATTGTACACGTTTCCTAAAAGAGTTGAGATTAATGATTGGCCCTAACTTGTATTTTTGAAAATAATTCTGTTCATCAAAGCTTTAACAACATTTCCCATTATATGTATTTTTGCAGAGAAATCTCTCTTTGCCACAATGTTCTTTCTCTTTTTCCTGATTCTTCAAATATAAACCGGCTTCTCCTTGCCATACCTTAGGGCAGGGATATCTTTTCAGTAACTGTCTTGCGTCCCTGAACAGAAACAACAGGAGAGCTGTAGAGTCAGGGTCAGATTAAGGCAGCCTGGGGAGGCAGGCCTAGGGGAATGTACATGGTCTTCCTTTATCAGCACCCTTAGAAACAACGGGGACACCACTTTGAAATATTGAGCTTCAGTTTGGCAGTGCAAGAAAGAGTCCCACTTGAAACAACAAAGCTAGGAGCGCGCATTCAACCTTCCGGCCCTTACCATGTGCCTGGCGTCCTGTCAAGTATTTGAATCCATTGTTTCATGTAATCTTCATTTAAACCAAAGGAAAAAGTATCAGGAGATTTCTCTGTGCCCTTCAGTGTTTCTCTACCACCAGTGTGCCTTTAATGGAGTTAGGTATTAACTTGTTTTTAAAACTTCCTTCTTGCTAATGAACAGGAAAGTAATGTTCCAGATGGCCTCATCTTCTAGAACTTTGGTATACACTGTTTACTCTGCTCTGACTTAGTTTGTTTATGGACTGCAGTTTTGAGTGTTCATAAAATGTCTTCTTGAAAATGTGGAAAACTTTCTTAGAGTAAATGGCATGGGAAGTAGTGCTGTAGGAATCCTCTGTGCATGTTTTGACTTTTTAAAGGAAACTTTAAGCACACAAATCTCTAATGATTTTCAAAGGGCTATGCTCATTGCTTTAATCTTGGAAAATACAGAAAAGTTAAAAGAAAAGTAAAAATAAAAATTATTCCACTATTCAAAGAGCACCTGTATTAATAGTAACATTTCCTTTCACCTTTTCCTATTCATTTATCCATTCTTTTCTTCAGAATTTGACTCTATTTACGTAATTAAATCATGTAAATGCAATCTAATGAGTTTGCTTATAAATTTGGAAAACAGGAAGTAGTTTCAAAAATTGCACTATAGTATGATTATCACTCTAGTATTGTTTCTTAGAAAATGTTATTTCCATCATTACCCAGTGTCTAGTTTGACTGCACCGTTTCCTGCTGTGGTTTGTCTTTCAGGGTTGGCATGTCAGGGGAAGCTTCTTCAGCACCTGTGCTGCCCAGTGTTAGTGACACAGGGATGACCCTTGCAGAAGTGCCCATGTTGTGTTCTTAGTCCATGCTATTTATACCCCCTCTATGTTTTCCTTTACCATCTTCAACAAGAGGCTTCCAGAGACGACCTGGGTAACTTGCCTTGTCCGCCACTCAGAGGGAGGAAAAGCATGGAGAACTGCAAGGAAAGAAAGAGAGGTCCTGCCTCCCTCTCACCTAATTCTGATGTCTGAGACCAGTCACATGGTCCCAAGGTCCCAACAGTGAGGCAGCATCTCAAGTATGACTCACAGTGTAGCTCTGGCTGCCTTGGGGCCTTCAAATCACAAATATCAGCTGTCCCCGCCTCCCAGATGCTGGGATTAAAGGTGTGTACCATCACAGCTGGCCTACTATTTAGATTTAATTTTTTTTCTCTTCTCCTCCTCTTCTTTTTCTTACTGTAATTGTTTATTTATTTGTATGTGTGTATACCAAGGCACTTCTATGGTTGGCAAAGGGTAGCTTGCAGAATGGGCTCTCCTTTCATGATGTGTGCTCTGGGGGTCAAACTTGGATCATCAGGCTTATAGGCAAGCTCCTTTACTTCATTGGCCCAGTATTTAGACTCATGAGAGAGTATTTGGCTCTTGGATTTGCGGCTGAATGTGATAATGGGCTACATCTTCAGTATGCTCACCTCCTGCTTTCCTGGCTATTTCAACACAGTTTACCTGACTATAAAATTGCAAATATTAATATGCACTTAAAGGATGATTCAGAGTAAGGATCAAAGAAAGCAGAGTGCATGCCTCATAGACAAGGGGCTCACCAAGTTCCTTTTCTTTTTCTTCTGAACAAAACCAGTGTTTTGAGCTTTTATCAGAAGAATATAATAGCTATTGACAACACCAATAGCATATAAAAAGTAGAATTTCTCAGTGCTTTTGTGGTAATAGCTTAGTGTTAAACGCTGTTTACATTCTCAGATGACTTGATATTGAATATATTATTACTCATATTTTGCTAGTTAGTAGTTTCTAGGAAGATGGTGGTAAATGAAGTCCAATGCTGCATAATTTTTAAAGAAAATGAAAATCACATTGCAATAGATAAATATTACCCAAAGAATTACACTTTTAAGATGCCATGCTATTCCCCAGGGTGGTTATTATAGACACTGACAGTGTTTAACATGCTCATAAATAACACTAACTCTCCACTTGAGTTTTCTAGGTTAGCTACAAAAAATAAAAACCCAAGAAATAAATTAGAAGCTTTAAAGGAATGGTACCGCTTTATCTACCTTAGAATGAAAATTGATGTGTAAACAGCCTGCCTCAATTACGTATTTTTTTCTTCATTCAATGTGGAACAGACTGAGAAATCTGGGAGTCTGTTATTTCTCTAAAATTAAATGTGAACCCAGTATTGGCATTTTTCTTTTGTCTTTAGCCTTTTATTTGAGTGAATGTAATAGTCAGTTCTGTATGAAGAGAAGGAAACAAATGGGGGTAGCTAACACTAGAAGGATTTGATATGCAGAACTGGGACTTCACAATGTCTTCATCTGCCATATGTGGCAGGAAAAGAGGCAGCTGTAAATAAATACATATTTCCTTTCTAAGTAACCTGTCCACCAGCATCCCAAACAGGTAGAAATGTCTAGATCCCGTTAGGACACTGTTGCTCAGATTTCCTTTTTCCTGCTTCTACAGACCCAGTTTACATCCACTAATGGCGTAGAGGACAGTGTGCAGGGGCTGCCTTTCCCAACCCCTCCACCCTTTCTTCTTCTTAAGATGTTCACTGTGTGTTCACAGCTGTGTTCTTGCCATCCTTGCTGTTTTTTCCTTTGCACTATGACTTCTTTTTTTTCTCTTTCCCCTTTTATTGAAAATAGATTTTCTTCTCATATATTTTGATTACAGTTCTCCTCCCTTTACTCCTTCCAGTTCCTTGCCACCTCCCCTTCCATCTAGATCCACCCCTCTCTGTCTCTCACTAGAAAAAAAACCCCAAAAAACAAAAAAACAGGTTTGTAAGCAGTAGTAATATAATATAATAAGATAAAATCTAACATCAGAATAGGATGAAACAAACACACAGAGGGAAAAGGGCCAAAGAAGAGCCACAGGAAACAGATACAGGTACAAAGATTCATGCATCCTCACACTTAGGAGTCCTATAAAAACCACAAAACTGGATGTTATAATATATTTACAAAGGAACTTTAGGGTAAAAAGAGAGGAAAAAACCCCCAATATATTAATAAAATTAAATGAAAAATTAAAGATAAGATAAAGTTTAAAAAAAAGCGAGAAACAAAAGGAAAAATCCCGTTACAAACTTCAGAGATGCCGTTGAGTTTGTGTTCTGTTGGCCATTTGCTGCTGGACATGCAGCCTACCCTTGAGAGTAGTTTCTTTCATTGGTGTAGTGGTTTGAATCAGAATGGCCTCCATAGACTCATAGACTTGAAGGCTTGGTCACCAGGGAGTGGCAGAATTAGGAGATGCTGCCTTGTTGGAGTAAGCATGACACTTTTTGGAGAAAATGTGTCACTATGAGTAGGTTTTGAGGTTTCAGAAGTTCAAGCCAGGCCCAGTCTCTCTCTCTCCCTGCTGTAAAAGTCTCTCTGCTGCCTCTCTAGCACCATATCTGCCTACGTACCTCCAAAATGGACTAAACCTCCAAACTCTAAGCCAGCCCCAATTAAATATTTTTCTTGGTTAAGTGTTGCCATGATCATGCTGTCTCCTCACAGTAGAACATTGACTAAGATACCTACTGAGCCCCCCCCCCCCCCCGAAGAAAACTAAACTTTCGTTTGCAAGTGGCTGTCAATTCACTTCTGGGTTAGGGATGGGCGCATGTGGCTACTTCTCCTTTCAGCTCTCGGACCCCATCTAGTGCAGAGCTATTTAGGCCCTGTCCATGCTGCCTCAGTGTCTTATTTGTATGTGCATTGATATTGATTTAGAAGGTCTTGGTTCTTGCTATCCTCCATTCCCTTTGGGTCTTATACTCTTTCTGTCTCCTCTTCTGCAGTGTTCCCTGAGCCCTGAGGGGAGAGATTTGATGAAGACATCCTATTTAGGATGAGTGTTCTGCATATTTTCTGCTTATGGTCTCTATTTTTTTTTTTTTTGTTTTGTTTTGTTTTGTTTTTTCCCATTCTCTGCAGGAAGAAACTTCTCTGATGATGGCTAAAGAAGGCACTGATCTATGAATATAGTACAGTGTCATTAGGGCTCATTTTACTACTTAAAAAAACAATAGTAGTATTTGGTTTTATTCTAGGTCCTTGGGCTATTTAGTCTCAGTTCTTGCTCACCCACAGAGACACTTGCTCAAGCATGTTCTTTGCTGCTGTATTCATAGTAGCCAGAAAATTTAAACAACCTACATGTCTCTTGGCAGGTGAGTGGATAAAGAAAATGTGGTATGTTTACACAGTGGTGTATTTCTCAGCTGTTAAAAAATGAAATTATGAAATTCACAGGTAAATGAATGGAACTAGGGAAAAAATCATCCTGAGTGAGGTAACCCACACTCAGAAAGACAAATATTGTAATATTTGCTTATATGTAGATATTAGCTGTTAAGTCAGTGATACCCAAGCTGTAATCAGTAAGGTACCTGGGTGGTGGGACCAAGTGACATACAGATAGATCTCCCTAGAAAGAAATTAAAATAATTATGATGGATAAGGAGAAACTGGAAAGGAAGAATCAAATGGGGATGAGGAGAGGAGAGGGGAATGAGGGAGGGAGTACAGGGAGAAACAGCTAAAATTAGGGACCTTTTGAAGGGTAATGTGAAAAGCTAACATAATAGAAGCTTCCTAAAATATATATACATCATATATACATAAAAGATAAAATGGGATCTAAATGAAATCACCCAGTAATGGGGAAAACAGAGCCCTAACTGGACATCTTTTGCCACCAAATGAAGCTTCCACTGTGAGGATTGGGTTATATCTAATTGAATTGTAAACAAGCGTTCCATGGGAATGCCTAAACACCCCAGTCTATTGCCAAGACTATGTTTCTCTGCACAAACAGAGAACAAGGCCCCACTGCTGAAGACAACACGTCCCACAACTCACTGAACATGGAGCAGTTGAGCTGCTGCCTGCCTTCACCCCTGTATTCTAGTGTCCTTTGTATGAGAAGGTACCCTGCATGCTACCAAAGGAGAAACATTCACATTAGCCCAGACGCAAGCCAGTTGATCTACAATGGCATCCTGCCTGCAAGATATGCTAGTGCAATGAAGGGGGTAACCTACCACTATTTGACTTATGGCCGATTCCATGAGATAGAACCCTTAACTGACACTATGTGGGTGGCCAGTGTGACTTCTTAGACACCGAGGCTGACCCTGTTGGCCCTGATTTCTCTTTTGAGACAGTTTCTCCATCCTTCTTAGGTTGGCCTTGACCCTTCTCCTCCCACCGCTAGTTCCTGAGATCACAGCTGTGTAGTAGCTTAGCTAAGGAGTCTCCTCCTTGGGAACGATAGCCTTAAATAGGGACCCACTGCTTCACAGAGTGACCAAATGGTAGTAATGGGTGCTGGGCCTGGAGCGTGCAAACAGGCGAATAACTCAAGGCCTGCTTTGTTCCTGCCCTGAGACCATTCCATTCATCTCTGTATTTCCTATCCTTTCTCTTTGAGACAGGATTTCCGTGTAGTCTTGGCTGACCTTGAACTTTATTGATCCTCTTGCTCCTGCCTCCTGAGTGCTGGGACGGTCCACCTTGTATTTCAGGTACCTTTACTGTAGTGGAAGTTCCAAAGGTAATTACTGAATGGAAACTAATAAAAGAGCAAACCACCGTGACCCCTCCATTCGAGGTGACAGTTGTGGTGTATGACTTCTCCATTTTATACACTTGGGAATGCCCTTAGCTTTTTTTTTAAATGGGGAAGGCAAAACCAAGAGAACAACATTTCCATGGGCAATGGTGGGAGGAGACACCCCATGCTAGTGCTGGGGCCTGTGCTCTTCCTGGGCCTTGCTCCAGAGGCTCTCCTCAGGCTGGTCCTTACGTCACATGCCACAAACAGCCTCGGTCAGACGGTAAGATCACTTGAATCTGCTCAGACAAACACAGCCTCAATTCCCATCAGGGCCTTTCTGGGCTCCATCAGGCCACATTAACACAAGTCCTGGTCTACAGTGCCCTTTTTGTTCTGCTTCCATTTACAAGCTGTGCTTCCGTCTAGGGGGTCTCTGGATGTGTGCACATGTTAGTTGAAACTTGCCCCAAATATAGTCTTCTTCTTTTTTAATCACCAGTTCCCCAACTCCTGGACAGTGGTGGGATGTGGGGGAAAAACATTCTGATATCAGCTATTAGATTTCTTGTCTTTGCCAGATTTTTGTTTGTTATAAGATGTGATGATAAGGAAAACATGGGAAGACTCTCTGACCTCCCATGGCTGTTAACTCATTTAATAGTTGCTGAGATCCTGTAGTGAGTCGGATGCTGAGGTTGCAGGGATGACTGAGAAGGTGGACTTCTGAGACGGCCATTGCCTAGCAGAGACGTAGCCCACGGACACGGGAGAAGAAAGGCATGCCAGGAAGGTGACTGTCCCACTGTGACTGTGGGGTAGGGAAGCCTCTGAAAAAAGTGAAAGTGGTTCCTTTTTCTTATCTTGTCATCAAATATATTTAATGAGCAGACTTTGTTCTGACCCTAAAATAGCGACATTGGCATTCCCTCAGGAAAATGATTTCTCAAAGTAATTGGCACAAAATTAATACTTGCTTTGAGCAGAGAAGTTATGACTGCAGGGTTTGCTGTTTGTGTGTAAAGCTTGTTTCTAGTTAAAGAACAATGGCATACTGACAAAATGGAATGTTTTTCTCGAGACTGGGATGTTTTTATCTGTTTGTATCTGTGCTTTTGACAAGCGTGACGTTTTACTCCTACGTAAACTTAACCTCTTTAAGCAGAACACAGGTTGACAAAGTTGAGGCTTTCATTGACTCACATACATGCTACGTGGTGAGAATATAAGGGCTAAGATGCCCTTTTTTTATTTGACAGGGATTCTATGTGTGGCCCTGGCTGTCTTGGAACTCACTCTGTAGAGGAGGCTGGCCTGGAACTCAGAAATCCGCCTGCCTCTGCCTTGCAAGTGCTGGGATTAAAGGCTGTGCCACCACCTCCTGGTGCTTGGAGAAGTCTTAAGTGCTTCTCTTGCCTTGTCTCACTGAAGATTGATTTTTTTTTTTTTTTTGATAGTGGGGCTTGAATGTAGGGCCTCATGTATACTAAGCAAGTGTTCTACCATTAACCCACATCTCTGGTCTTCTTGTATTAAAAAAAAAAAAAAAATTGTAACAAGTTCTCACTGTGTTACCCAGGCCAACTTTCAGTTTGATCTTTCTGCCTCAGCGTCCTGAAGAACTGGGATTACCAGGGAATGCCCCAGGCCTGGCCTTATCTGATCTTCTGAAGTCCTCCCTGTGAGGTGTTATCATCATCCGTATCTATAGGTCATAAAAAGAAGAGGCCCCTAAGAAGGAAAGACAGCCATCTTTGCCTAAGATAGGAAAGTAAGACAAAACACTGTGGCCTCTAGGATACAGAGTCATACCCGTTAGGCTGCTTATCTTCACTCAAAATCAAAGCGGTCTCTTCATGCATTCTCCCTCCTCTAAGAACAGCACAGACTTGAGGGGTGACCGCCAGAGTCCTTCCTTATTCCTAGAGGTTTGCCACCCCATGCCTCCCTTTCTGGTTGATTTTCAGTCAGCATTTCAGGAGGCCTTGTTCCTGTCCACCTCCTGCTATGAGAATTACAAATACTACCCATTAGCAAGGAAGTGGATCTTTGTGTATCGTGGTCCAGGGGTGCTCTCAGTATAGAAGCACACCTGTCAGGGTCAGGGAGTTTTCACTTCATGGAAGTTGGGATTTCAAGGGGTCTGTTTTGAATATCGAAGTACCTGAAGAAGGCAGAGAGCTCCACTTTCCACTTAGCCAGTGTCAGGCAGCGAGCATGGCTGCCGTTGTTCTTGCTCTGACTTCTGTAGCTAAAGGCTTGCATGGTTCTGTACCTTCTATGCGTTTAGCTCCTTTGACTTCAGCAAATCAGTTTCTCCTGATGACAGTTGGTGGCGGTGCAGTCTGATAGAGAGCCATTATTTTATTCAGAAGAAAGAATTCAAATAAAAATGGGACCTACTTATTTGTGGTTTTTAGAAAATTATATCCAGTTAACATTCTCTCATCCCACGCCTATAGAACTACTTAAAAACAATGATGGATAAAAGTTATCCCTTTATGCTCTCTTTGGCTTTCACTTCTGTTTTTAGTGATGAAAATCTTTAGAATTCAGATCTGAAGATACCAGGTTAATAGATTTGCTAACCATTTAATAGAGTATAATAATATAATATAATAACATTATAATAATATTATTATAATATAGTGATATTATAATAATATACATTATAAAATTAATTAATTATATTATTAAATAATAATATTATTATAATAATATAATAATAGAGTTTGATATCTCTAACTTCGTTCAGAAGGATTTCGTCCTTTGTGTGTGTGTGTGTTGTTTTTGCTGTTGTTACTGCTGTTTTGAGACAGAGTTCTCCTATATAGCCTAAGCCTCAGATCTGTAACCATTCTGTTTTAGCCCGCTGATTGCTGGGATTGCAGGTTTGTGCCACCTCACCTTGTTTATGGAAGGATGTTTGAATGTATGAGTTTAGTATAAAGATTATGTAACCAAATCAGCAATGCTTGTAGTTTTTAGGAAGAACAGTGATAATAATAAAGTTCAGGAAGAGTCAGTGGGACTGAGTGGAGTTGAGGGTTGTTTCCTAGGGAGGTAATTCTTAAGCTAAAGTACAAGATGACTTGGATGAAAGAAGTAGGTAAAATTTGACTGCAGTAGAGGTGGTGGTGGTGGCGGCGGCGTGTGTATGTGTGTGTGTGTGTGTGTGTGTGTGTGTGTGTGTGTGTGTGTGTGTATGCGGAGGAGGGCTACCATCCTGAATCAGGAAAAACAACTTCCTCAGTTTGAGACAAAAGTTTTGAGAAGAGCAGTGTAGGGAGGTCTGGGGAGCGCAGATTCTGTAAGGGTTTGTAGAAGTAATTGAATTCTTTGGGTTTTATTATGAGAGAGATGGAGCTGCCTGCTGTGTTTGACACGACCCTTCTCAGTTAGATTTTGTGTCAGCAATGCTAGATGACAGACCGTTTCCAAGTTCAGGGAGTCTGTTTGTTCTTGTGCAAATGCCCACCCATGGGCAGAGCTAAGTGGCTTCTGTTGACCTTACAACCTGTAGCTTAGGACCAAGGCTGCTTTGTGTGTTACTCCTTCTCCTTGGTGCTGCAGGCTTGCTGGGGTGTGCACTTTGCAGAGACGTAGCCACAGTGAGAGAGCAAACCCAGTTGCAAGGATTTTTCAAGCATCTTCCTATATCCCTGTGGTGAACTCAGTCAAAGGACCAGGCATTCCAGCGAGAGGAACTTTAGGGACAAAAGGCAGAGTGCTGATCCAGGAAGGGCAGATATGAATTAAGGATGGAGGTTCATGTAACGCCAAGCACTGGCCCTAGAAAAATCCCACCACAGACTATGGTGAATTGAATTGCTCAACCATAAGTATTTTCTGAGATGTGGGACTTGGAGTGACCAAACTCAGGAAGTCCCAGGTAGCCTGTGTGAGTTGACGGCCCTGCTTGTACTATTATATGGTGATGAAGGCGTGGGACCTTGAGCTGGACTGTTGTGTCATCCAAGTGCAAGAAAGGCCTGGATGATTGATGTCATCAGAAGAGGACTGCTTTCCAGTGTGTTTTGGAAGTAGAGCTCATGGGACTTGATGATATTAGAGATGTGTGTACATGAGGGAACATATTAAGGACACATTCAGCCATGTGAATGGGAACTTGAACAAGGTGTAAGAAGAAGCTGTAATGTAGAACTGCAATTTTCATCGTTACTGTAAGAACGTGGCAGTAAAACCATGCTTGCAAATTCACTTTACGTTATGGTTTCATCAGTGTGTATTGAAAGTATGCCAGAGATACAAGCAAACTGTTTCAGAAAAGTGATTGCCACTAATGAAATACATTTTCAAATAACCTCGATTGGTTCTACCACAGCCCCCTGCTTAATATAGTAGTTTGCCTAGTTTGCTTCTTGATTCTTTTATTTTTATTTTTTGTTTTCTGAAGATAGTCCTGGATAGCTCTCGCTGCCCTTGAATTCACTCTGTAGACCAGGCTTGCCTTGAACTCACAGAGTTCTGTCTGCCTCTGCTTCCAAAGTGCAGAGATTAAAGGTGTGGACCATCATGCCTGGCCTCCTACCTAGCAACCGATGAAGCCTTGGGTATTTGAAAATGGACATATTATTCATTTTAGTTATGGTGAGAGCTGAATTAATTAAGATTTACGTTTTGCATGATATCCCTATGTTTATATTCAGTATCTGATAGTGTATTAGTGCGGTGGAAAGAAACTTAGGTTGGATTCAGGTCTGCATTTGAATTGCTGCGTTGATCTTGAGTATTTTCGTGTTCTCTTGGGGGAAGAATGGCTACTTTAGACTGTGCATATTATCAGATTCCTTTCTCGTAGCCTAACACAGAGGACAGTTTCACCAAGCCTCCACTCTACAGAGCACTTAGGGATGTGGGGTTAACAGCACGGGACAGCTGTTCACCAGGGTCTCACTAATAGTGAAGTAATACCTTCTCTTTATGCAGATAACGCTATACAACACACTTGGCATTTTGAATAACGTTTTTGGCACATACGCTGGCTAGTCTCATGTCAACTGGACACAAGTGTAGAGTTATCTGAGAGAAAGGAACCTCAATTGAGGAAATGCCTCCATGAGACCCAGCTGTACAGCATTTTCTTATTTAGTGATTGATAGGGGTGGTGGGGCAGCCCACTGTGGGTAGTACCACCCTGGGCTGGTGGTCCTGGGTTCTATAAAAGCAGGCTAAACAAGCCATAGGGAGCAAACCAGGAAGTGGCGCCCTTGTGGCCTCTGCATTAGCTCCTGCCTCCAGGTTCCTGCCCTGTTTGAGTTCCTGTCCTGACTTCCTTTGATGATGAACAGTGATATGGACGTGTAATCCAAATAAACCCTTATCTCCCCAACCTGCTTTTTGGTCATGGTGTTTCCTTGTAGTACTAGAAACTTTGACTAAGACAGCATATATAGCTCAGATTTCTTTTTTTTTCCCCTTTATGAACTGGGGATAACAATCTCGATATATTATAAGAAAGTATTGAAATATACATATTTCAATAAAAAGTATAGGATGGATTGAAAGTAAAGCTGTTCTATGTGGTCATATCAGAAAGCTCCTTTCTCTTCTGCACTAGGACATTCACGTTTCCAGCCTGTATTCACACTGGCTTCATTTCTGTTATATGCTATGCCTTGCACTAGTTGCTCCTGAGAAACCAAAGAGCTGGTACATTTCTGCCAGACATCCATCCTCCTACTTAGCCTCTCACTTGTTACCTGTTTCTTGAAGTTTTGACCTCTGACTAAGCCCTTTCCATTTTTAGGCTGAGGGTTCAGGCAAGTTTCCTAATGTCCATGCCTTGGTTTTCTATTTGCATAAGGAACTTGGACTGATGTTTGCATTGGAGACTTGCTGTGAGCGTTCTCTTTGTGTTAATCCACATCTCATTCTGTTAGCACAATAGATCAGTGTGGAGGATTGGAGAATCCATCTATGTTAAAGGCTCACTGGATGTTGGATGTTCATTTTTATTTCTGTTGTTACTTAGATGTAGATTTCCTACTGCACTTTCTTGATTTGTAGGCCTGAGAATTTAGTTATGTAGAGGACTGAAAAGTCAATGTCCTGGTAAACTCTAAAGGTAATGTGAGATTCAGGTTCATTATTTAGTTTTTGATGGTTTGAAATATTTTCTACATGGATTAGTTCTTTCCTCTTGATAAATACATGAAAAGGACTTTTGATAATTTGAAATGCAGTTGCTTTTCAAATCTAAGTCCATTAAAATCTGAGTTGGTTTCTACTTGTTCTGCATGGCCAGAGTCTACTTTCTCTGTGATGGCCTTCCATTTGTTGCCCTCCCTTTTATCAAGTCCTTGGCTTCCTTTTGTGTGCCTTAGCATCCTGTGTGCTCTTACAGTGCTCTTGATTTATTAAAACTCTGAGATCATCCTCTCTCAGGGTTGGAAAGAAAGACTGGACAGTCAGGCGGGGATACATAAACAGCCCCTTGGGTGTGCTTCTGGTTCTGTTCACTACTGCACCTGATTAAAGATCAATAAATGCGTAGCACTGAGTATATTCTGCATGTTTCCTGGAAAATAGGTCTGTATTCAATGTCTGAAGAGAGAGGAGGCTTTCTAGGGTAGGAGGGTCTCTACAGCTGCAAATACTATCATGAAATGCTTTCATTATTAATATTATTATTTTTATTATTTTTATCAATGTCTTTTTAAAAAAAGATTTATTTATTATGTATACAGAATTCTGCCTGCGTATATACCTGCACTCCAGAAGAAGGGACCAGATTTCATTATAGATGGTTGTGAGCCACCATGTGGTTGCTGGGAGTTGAACTCAGGACCTTTGGAAGAGCAACCAGTGTTCTTAACCTCTGAGCCATTTCTCCAGCCTCCATTGTCTTATTTTTTTTAAAGGTTTATTTTATTATGTATACACCAGTCTCATTATAGATGGCTGTGAGCCACCATGTGGTTGCTGGGAATTGAACTCAGGTCCTCTGGAAGAGCAGTCAGTGCTCTTAACCTTTGAGCCATCTCTCCATTCCTATCGTTGTCTTTTAAAGAACATTCAGGGCAGGATTTATTGCTTATGTAATAGGTCCTGGATTCAGCCCATGGCTGAATATGGCACTATAGACAACAAAACAGAAAAATCCCACAATAAAAACAAAACCTAGAACTTCTTCTTTTCTTCATATCTGAAGTAATAGCCAATGGAATTTTGTTGTTGTTTTGTTTTGTTTTTGTCTTGTTTTGTTTTGTTTTTCGATGTGAAACTTTGAACAGTGGAGAAACATTTTAAAAACTGTTTGAACACTGTGTAGACAATGCATTGAAAGCCTTTTCTTGTGTAGCTCAGCAGCCTTCAGATGGGCCATGGACATTGCTTTTTTAATGGGCACGCCTAGGGAGGTATGTGAGAAAGACAGTAATAGAAATATTTTTAAATTATGCTTATTTTTGATTTATATGTATAGTCTCTACTGCTGTTGATAGGAAAGGAATTATGTTTGTTTTTCAAATGAGGAAAAAGACATAGTACTTGAGCTTAAGGTAATTGGTTAAGGTATCACATCAGCAGACTGGGCCTCTCTCTAAAACTGTATGACCTGAGGCAGAAGACTTTTCATTGACATAATTTAAAGGAGGAAGGATTTGCTTTAGCGCATGGTTTTAGAACTTTCATCCCATGACTAGCTGGTGGTAGAGCATCATGGCAAAAGGATGTTAAGAGCAAAATTACTTATTTCATGGTGGCTAGGAAGTGGAAAGAGAGAGCTGGGGCAAAGGTATCCCTTCCAAAGACACATTCTTAGTTGCCTAGATTCTCCAAGTTACCTTCGAATGTTCTCATCATCTTCATAATACCATTAATGATGGTATTGGTGGATCAGTCACTTGATAAGGCTGGAGCCTTCGTGATTCAGTTATACTTCTCAATGATTGGACAAGACTTCAACACATGAGCCTTTTTGGGTAAACTTTATATATCCAAGTATTTTCAGGGAAATTAATGTTTGTGGAAGGGCATATTTAATCCCCTTAGCCTTTGTCTTTCTCACTCCATCATACAGTGAATCCAATTGTGAGGACAGTGGTGAGGTGTCGAAGATATAAATTGAATATTGTTCTAGTTAGCTTTAACTGTCAACTTGGCACAGCCCTCTGGGAAGGGAGTCTTTATTTTACATTTAATGTATGTGTGTATGTATGTATGTATGTATGTATATATGTATGTATGTTTTATGTGTATCGGCGTTTTGCCTGCATGCATATCTGTGTAACATTTGAGTGTCTGGTACCCACAGAAACAGAAGAGGGCACTGGATCCCTTGGAACTGGAGTTACAGATAGTTATGAACTGCCATGTATGTGTTGGGACTTGAATCAGGGTCCTTTGGAACATTTAGTGTTCGTTAACTGCTGAGCCATCTCTCCTGTCCCGATCCTTAGCTTTAAAACAAAAGCTAAGCATGGGTTTGCAAGTCAGCAAATAAGTAGCATTCCTCCTTGGTTTTACTTCAAAGTCCTGCTTGAGTTCCTGCTTGAGTTCCTGACCTGACTCTGCTCAGTGAGTATAAGCTGGATAGAACCTCTTCTCCCCCATTTTGCTTTTGGTCATGGTATTTGTCACAGCAACAAAGTGAAACTAGAGCAAATAAATAGGTTTATTTTTATCTAATGTAATTACAGTAGTCAAGTTAGTGTAAACAGTTTATTTCTTCATCAAGCATGCACTTACTTTGTATGTAGCATTTGGTGCTAGATAATAACTGGAGTAGGCATATCTTGGGAGGGTCTGTGAATTCTACTGAGAGAAGAGAGAAAATGAACAGTTACAAATAATGTCTCAAATTTACCACAGCTATGAGGAAATAAAAAGTGGTTGCTGAGATAGGGAAGGAGGAGGGGCTAGGGCTAGTGCTGAGGGAGCCTGTGGTTCAGGCTGTAGAAACTGGTGAAGTCTAAGTCACTAGGCCCTGTAAAGGGATATGGATTTTGTTCTGTAGGATATTACCACTCGTAATGGAAGGATGTTAACATTCCCGCTAGAATCTCTTCGTAGCAGTGGCCTACCCGAGCCTTAATCATTTTACCAATGTTAGAATCCCCCTGCGCTGTACATCCTCCCTCTCTAACAGGACTGGAGTGCCACAGTGCTTGTGTTGTCATTTAAAGCCTCGGCGCACCTAGGTGCGCCTCACAAGTGGTGTGAAAAGCTTGGCCATATATTTAACTATCAGACGCTCTGATTCCTGCCGAAAATATAGGACCAAGAGAACACTGAGCATAAATACAGGCCTGTTCCTGCTGTTGGTTATTTCAGAACTGCTCTTCGGTGCCAAATGTCTTCATCTTCACACAATTTATAGTAATGTAAGTACTGTGTTGGAGACTAACAAATCAAAATCTCATTTCAGATGTCTGACGCTAATGTTGTGTTGACTTATTATTTCATGCGTTAGATTTCTGATAAACTTATAGGAATGCTTTCTTGAAAGGAGTAACAGGAAGGAACAGTGAGGTATCAGATACCAGCCTCCTGTACCTTCTCCCTTACAGGAACCCAGCAGTTAAGTTGTTAATTGTGTTAGATAGTATAGCAGAGCACCTCAGTTAAGAATGCTCAGCAGTGTATATTTCTTGGGTAGCAGACAACTTAAAGTGTTGTGAGGCTTAAAAGAAAACAGAGGCCTATTTTAGTTTATATTTATTGTTATGGTTTTTTTTTTTTTTTTTTTTTTTTACTAGTAAAGGCACTTACTCAGTAATAACCAGCTGTGTAACAGAAATAGTTGCATGAAATTTTCATTTTTATGCATCATATTGAAATTCTTAGACAAAGATTATGTGTTATGGAAAGTGAAATGGCCTTTTCCTGGTCTGCACAGCTGTGAGGAACAGAACGCCAGTGTCGTCTTCTGTCTGCCAGTGACCATCTGGTTTTAAGGCGTCTGACAGGTGACTTATTAATTTTGTTTTAGGTTTGTTTTACTGATATCTTCATAATTGGGCAAGGAGCATCCATATTTGGAGAAGACGGCAAAGCTTTGACATTTTCCTGGCTTTCTGAAGGCAGATAGCATCTTTAAGAATCTCATATTTTAAGTTGGTGTACTGGGGCATTGCTGGCATCTCTGTGCTTGGGAGGTGGAGGCAGGGAGATTCAAGGTCATCTTTTTATATGTAGGAATTTTGAGAACCTGTCTCAAAATGTAGCAATGTTGGTAGATGCTTAGGTAATATGTAAAGGCCTGGATTTGGATTCCCAGTACCACCTATAACCCCATACTTGGGGGTAGAGGTAGGCAAATTAGGAGTTCCTGGCCAGCACTGGCTACATACCAAGTGATTTTGAGGTCATCCTTGGCTATAAGAGAAAATGTCTTAAAAAACACAACAAAACAAAAAAGCATTTTTTTTTCTTCATATTTTCAAATGGACCAAAGTGCTTCCAAAGCAGGATACTGAAGTGTGGGCATTAGTGACACCTTTAAAAAACCATTCCTTTTGTTTTGGGCCAGACTTAGTAATATTAATTATATAAGTAAGAAGTAATTTACTTACTTTTTTCTTTTAATCTTTTATCATATTAAGTTGTTGTTGTCTTTCTCTCCATGTATGTATGTATGTATGTATGTATGTATGTATGTATGTATGTATGTGTGCATGTCTGTATGCCTGTATACATTGACTTGCTAAATTGCATAGGCTACTCTCAAATCTGGAAACCATAGAAATCTTGATCTTATGATCTTCCTACCTCAGCCTTCCTAGTAGCTGGGACGCAGGCCTGTGCCACCATGCCAGTTTTCAGGTACCTTTTTTACTATAAAAGCATACTAAATAAGCTGGAACTCCTTTCAAACCCTGTCCTCCTCCTGCTGTCACTGCACTTTCCAAGGGTCCTCCTGGCATCTTCTCCCACCTGAGAGAGCTATCAGCTCTTTTTCACATTCATTTGTCACCTTTAAGGCTCCACTGAATTACCCAGACGGAATGCAGAACGAAAAGAAATGCCATGTTATTATGCTGACTGCAGACACAGTGTGGGAATTCTTTATGATAGGCCCTTACTCATGTCTTAATACTTTATTTATTCCAGCGTGCTTAGCAAGGCAGCTTGGCCTTGTTTCTCTCCAGGCAGATCAGATGGCTGGAAATAGTCCTACCTGTTTTCATTTGGGAAGCTTAAATGTTCTTAAGATGAGTGATCATGCTGAGTGAGTAGAGTCGAGTGTCATCACTTCTTTCTCTGCCTTTCTGTCACCAGCCGGTACTAGGAGACTTAATCATTTTTAGCTGAGTTCCCCAATCTGTAAAATAAGGTTTATAACAGTTTCTTCTCTAGTTCACAGGAGTAAGAGTAGAAGAATGCGTGAATGCTGTGTGTTTTATTAGATGGCATTTGTTGAGTGTGGCTTTTCAGAAGTTAAGACTTAGTCAGTTACAAACACTTTTTGATTATTATCTCCAATGTGACTGAGGATGATTATGTTGGAAGGGTGCCAGTGATGGGGTGTTTAAAATCAGCAGCCACAGGAAATGGAAGCCCCTCCTAAGAGGGAATACCTACCCCAGGATCTATGAGCCAGCCTTAGATCAAATCCTATTCCCACCACCTTGTCAAGTTACTGATATATCCAAAACTACTTGATGTCAGATTTTGCATTTGAATCTAAGCTTGTCTGAGCTTCTGTCCCTATTTACCAGACAAGGTGCCACCTTCAAACTAAAATAGCTCGAGTACGTTCTGGAATGTTGAACATTTGAGAAACTCAACTAATAAAGCATATAAACATGAGAAGCCAGAAATACCCTCACCTTGGTAAAGTGCTCATTAAGGAAAGAGGCATCCCAGAGGGTCAGGAGCACCAGAGATATTGGCAAGGGCACATTAATTGCTGCCTGGCGACTGAATTGGTGTATTGAATTTTACTGTAAAATTTGCTTATTTCTGACTGCTCAAAATCAATGAATCTCATTAATCTCTCTCCCCTTCCTGTTCTCTTCCGCCATCTCACGTCCTCTTCCCCCAGGTCTCCTCTTCCCTTCCTCTCTTTCCTTCTTTTGTCCTTCCCATTCCAGCCCTCTCTCCCGTTTCTTCTTTGTGAGTGTGTGTGTTTTCCTGTTTATGAGTGTGAGTACATGTGTGACCGTGTGTGTGTGTGTGTGTGTGTGTGTAGGTCAAAGGACAATCTTGAGTGTCAGTCTCTGTCTTTCGAATTGTTTGAACCAGGGCTCTCTTGTTTGCAGCTGCCTACCCCTTCTTCCCTATAAAGCACTTCATTTGCAGAAAGAGAGTTCTGTTGCATGCAGACTAGGTCACTTTAGGACTTAGTGATTATCCAGTGCCTTCCGATGGTTTCCTGGTGTTGGTCAGTGCTGTTCCAGCTTCCGCCCCATGCATGTGGGCTAGGAGGTTTGACCCAGTAGCTTAAGGAGGTCTTTGATAGTTACAGATAGAACTCTTTGTCTTCTTTACAGAAAGAAAATAAACAAACAAAAAACCAAACTGGCTTAAGTAGAAGTCATGTTTTGTTGGTGTTAGTTCTTAAAACTTTTAAATTTATTTTTCTTATATCTTTTTCTCTTTACTCCACCCCAGTCCTTTCCAACATCCCAACACCAGGTAGGAGAAAGAGTTAGTAGGAGTGGGGGCACAGTTTTTTCTTAGCTGATTCCAGCAGGGTCATCAGGTTCCTTGGAGCCAGTCCAGTCCTCATTTCAGTAGATCTCCAACTTCTTGTCTCACAACAGCAACCAGGAGCAGCAAGGGGGAAGCAGGAGTGGCCTTGTTTTTTTTCCCCCAAGCTCCATACTTTCTAGGCTCCGGCGTTTGTTCTCTCTCCAGATTCCTCAAATTCAAACTCTTTGCGGCTGTCAAAGAGCTCCTGTCAGAGCATGAGGCAGATAGTCTGCGGCTGTGGACCATCTGAACCAGTCCCATATCCCATACCTGGGACCAAAACAAAAACATGTTTATATCCACAACATGTTTCTTTTGGAGATCCCCTATAGTTTGGTTAGCTGCTTGTGTGGTTATGATAATATAGGTTATTCTTTTTCTAGATTAGGTAGGATTGGTTAAAGTTGGCATTATTTTACAAATATTGAGAAAAATCTATGGTGGAAATAATTGAAGTAAGAGAGTGCTCTTAGGGGCAGGACGATCCCAGGGCAAAGGCACTTCATCCTGGTGGTTGTCTGCCCACTCAGCTTGTGGATGTCCACAGCTCATTGTCACCCGCTGGCAGCTCGACATGGATGGCGGAGTATTCTTGTTCTGAAAAACGGCCCTTGCCTGATCTCTAAGTATTAGCTTTGTTGAGCTTGTATCACTTTAACCACGTGATCGTTTTCCATTATTCATGCCTTTTCTCCATAACCGAGCAAAAGGAACAGAGGCGTGTTGGCTGTCCTGATCACATTCCTCCCACAGGTAAGGCCAGATTAGCTCTGCATTAGTTGGAGAGAGCCAGACCCAAAGCAGTGCCAGCCTAGCCCAAAGAGGTGTATTGGAAAGCTCCAGGCAGCACGCGCCTTGAGTTGTCACATTTAGGTCAATATACCAGGATCAGCCTACGGAACAAGAGGGTAGAGTGAGGTCATGGTGCAACCTGGGAAACAGAAGTCGGGTAGGGCTTTGTGTATAATCAAATGCAGATATATAAGCCATAAGTTAACACAAAAGGGAAGAACAATTTTTAGACATGGTATTTTTTTTTAATTTTAAGAAGCTGAGTTATATTTTTATATCACAAACTGACCCACCTCAGATGTACATCTCTGTGACCTGTAATAAATGTCAAGCTATGCAATCCTTACCATCCTCCAGTTTTAGAACAGTGCTGTTCTCCAGGAAGATCCCCTATGGCCGCTTATGGCTAATTGTGCTATCACCCTGACCCAGATGACTGTAAATGCATTTTAAAAAATTATCTAACTATCTATCTATCTATCTATCTATCTATCTATCTATCTATCTATCTATCTATCTATCTTAATTAAATTTTTATTTTTATATTAATTACAGTTTATTCACTTTGTATTCCAGCTGTAGCCCCCTCCCTCATTCCCTCCCAATACCACACTCCCTCCCTTCCTCATGTCCTCCCATTTCTCTCTCCAAGTCCACTGATAGGGGAGATCCTCCTTGTCTTCCATCTGACCCTAGCTTATCATGTCTCATCAGGACTGGCTGTATTGTCTTCCTCTGTGGCCTGGCAAGGCTGCTCCCCGCTCAAGGGGAGGGGGGGAGAGTGGTCAAAGAGCCTGGAAACAACCCAGATGTCCCTCAGTGGAGAAATGGATACAGAAATTGTGGTACATTTACACAATGGAATACTACTCAGCAATCAAAAACAAGGAAATCATGTAATTTGCAGGCAAATGGTGGGAACTAGGAAAGATCATCCTGAGTGAGGTATCCCAGAAGCAGAAAGACACACATGGTATATACTCACTCATAAGTGAGTGCATTTTTTGTCCTTGTTGATTTGTCCTTTTCCTTTTCTTCTCTCTGTCCTCCTTCCCCTCATTCCTCATTTCCTTGCCTCTTCTTCCCTTTCTTGCTTTCGGAGACAGGGTCTCACAGCTGATCTCAAATCTGTCATCACGCTTCTACCATCGACATGGGGAACTGTAGCTGTGTGTTACTCTTTACATGGGGCAGGCTTTTGAGCAATGCCATATGACATGTGGCCTTGTGCCTGCCTCTTTCCTCTTAATGTGACACTACTAAGCTTCATGCTGTTGAATGTATTAGCCAGTTGTTCTTCATGTTGTTGGATGGCACCTGATTGAATGGACAGAGCGACTTTCATCCATCTCCCACTTGGTTGAACATTTATGTTCTTCTGAATTTACAGTGCTTCTGATTAATGGTGCTATGAAGGTTTATGTTTCAAATTTGTAATATATATATTGTAAATTGTATATATATTATACAATTTATATAATATAATATAATATTTAATATAAATTGTGTATATATACAATATATATATTGTATATATATATATTTACTATATATAAATATATTGTAAAATTTTTCAGTTGAGTGTTTCTGTGTTTTAGTTTGTGCATGTGTGTGCAGTACCCACAGAGGACAAAGAGGGCTTCAGGGAGCTGCCATATGTGCAAATGGAACTCAGTGAAAGGAGCATGTACTTCTAGTTGCTGAGCCATCCCTGCAGTCCTGAGTTGTTATGCAGGACATACTTTATTTCTTCCGGGTACCGTGATAGGTAAAATTCTGCTCTTAGGACTTTTGCTGCTGGCACCACACCTGTGAATATGTGGTTTGGGGAGTGGAGAAGGGCTCTGCAGATGGAACAGGCTACAAATCCTTTGCCCTTGAGATTGGAACAGTGCCCTGGCTTAACTAAGGGGAGCAGTGGAGGGATTCCAAGAAGTGTAGAGCTTCGCAACAAGTTGAGCAAGAAAAGAACTTAGAGTACTGTACTGACTTCAGGAGATGGAGACCTCAGCCCCACAGCAGTGAGAAACACAATGCTTCCAGTGCTGGTGAGACAGGAAGAGGACTGTGAATCCCAAATGAGAGTCATCCTGGCCAATAGCTTGATCTAGCCTGTACAGACTGTCCCATCACTTTACACCAAACTTCCGACTTACAAGCCTTATCACATAGTAAATGACTTTGGATTCAGTTTTAAGCCATCAAACTTCAGGTAATTTATTATAATAGCAAAAGAAAAAATATAGACAGACTCTTATGAGTGTAGTGACGGATTTCCACTTTAAGACGCTTTGCACTGTTTTGAGCACAAGACTAATATTTCCCAAGCACCAACCTGGTTGTGTTGAAGTTCACCAGTGAGGAGCCAGAGCAGAAGCAAGGAGAGTAGAGGGTGAAGCATGGCGGGGAGTGGTGGTCTGACTAGGGTGGAATCAGAGCAGGGCCACGGATGGAACAGGAGGTGAGGGTGGCCTGGTGGGAGGCGGATGGTCTTGTATAAGAGCCCTTGGTAAATTCACAGTGCAAACTGGTGGGTTTCAGGTGGAAGCTGAGAAGGAAGTTTATGATTGAGTCAGGGATAAAAGAAAGGTACTGTATGATAGCTTCTCAGCTTCCTCAGTGCATATAATTAACCTGCAGAGACAATCTAATTACTAATGGGAGTTCGTGGGAATTTGACAGAAGACACCAACCATAATGAATAAACTCAGAGTGGCATTGTGGGAAAATAGTTGTATGCGATGTAATAGAAGGGTTTAGGAGCAGGGAATGCCACCGTACAAAAAAATGTGTTAGAAATGAGGTGTGTATGTATGTCATGCTTTCTGCAAGCTTCCAAGTGACCCAAGGACAGATTTGCATCATGGTGTGAATTAACAGTGGCACTTGCTTTCCATCCTCCTTTGGTCAAGGTCTTACGGACCATGGCTCGCACTGAAATGAGTACCTAGCAAAGACTTGCCCCGAATGAACTCTTGATTCTCCGGCCTCCACCTCCGTAGTGCTGGAATTGCAGGTGTGCACCACTGCGCCTGTCTGTTTATCTGACATTTCTAATTTGAGTATTGCAAGTTGTGTGCTCTTCAAGGGTTGAAGAGATAGCTCTGCAGTTGAGAACACTTGTCGTTCTTTTACAGGACCAGATTCAGATCCCAGCCCCCACATCAGGAGGCTCAGAACTGCCTGTAACCTAAGCTGCGCTCTTCTAGCCTACGTGGGCACTTAGCCACACATGTCATGGGCATACATGCCACATTAAAAAGTATATAAATAATGTTTTTTTTTCTTTTTAAGTTTTATTTTTTCTTCACAATTTCTTCATTATGTATCCCAATTGGAGCCCCCTCCCTCAACTCCTCCAGTCTCACCCTCCCTCCCTCTTTCCCTCATCCCCTTCCCCTAGTCCACTGAAAGGGGGAGTTCTCCACTATTGCCATCTGCCCATAGCTTGCTGAGTCTCATCAGGACTGCCTGGATCCTCTTCCTCCATGGCCTGGCAAGGCTGCATCATCAGGGTAGAGTGATCAGAGAGCAGTCAACTGAGTTCATGATAGAGGCAGCCCCTGATCTCCTACCTCAGAGATCCACATGGAGACTGAGCTGCCAATTGGTCACATCTGAGCAGGGGATCTAGGTCCTCTCCATGCACGGTCCTCCATTGGTACATTGAAACCCCTGAGCTCAGATCTTTTAGTTTTGTTGGTCTCCTGTGGGGCTCCTTTCCTCTTCATGTTCCTCTAACACCTCTCTTCCTGCCCAAAGTTTGGCTGTGAGTCTCAGAATCTGCTTTGTTTCCCTGTTGGGTGAATCCTTTCAGAGGACTCTTTATAGTAGACTCCCATCCTGTTTCCTCTCTTCCACTGCTTCTGTTGTCTATCTTGTTTGACGTTCTGAATGAGATTTAAGCATCCTCCCTAAGGTCCTCCTTAGTGTTTAGCTTCTTTAGGTCTGTAGATGGCTGTCCTATATTATATGGCTAATATCCACTTATGCCTGTCTGTCTGTTTCTGGGTTCCCTCACTCAGGATGACCTCTTCTAGATCCATCCATTTGCCTTTATTCTTCCCATACTGAAATCTACCAGCAAGCTTGCTATGACCTCTGGATCTTCCTAGTCATTGTTTTCTCTTTTGGTTCTTTAGTTTTTACACTCCCCACATTGGGTAGTACTCTGAAACCTCTCTGTCCTTCTGTGCTTGAGTTGGGCATCTCTGGAATGCTGTGGGTGGTCAGTTCGCTCTCACGGTTTTTTATCTTTGTCTGTTTTTTTTTTTTTTTTCCTCTGCTTTCCTAATGACAGTTTGAACTTTAGAAGTTCAAGGCTCACAGTGGCTTCTCTGGTATGAAAAACTTGTCGTGGGGCAGTGCTTAGTAAATATTGATTGAATTAAATCAAACAGGCACAGTTGTCTCTTGAATGTACACCCTTCTCTTTCAGAAAAAGCTGAATTGTTATTCTCTGGAGAACGAGTAAGGTGTATAGAGAACGCCACTTGCTATTGGCAGGTCTTCGCATCCTTTTTTATAAAAAGTTGGCAGAAGGGAGCTCATGTTACACACAGATGTGTGGTCACACCTGGTCACCACTATTTTTGGGGTAAGGTACATCGCTATGTGTAAACCACATTTGGCCTTGTGCCTTCTTATTTTGGCTACATTCCTGAAGTTTGCTCTTGAGAAGTGACTACGTGGGAACATCTGAAGAGAGTGTCACCCAGCATCTTCATCTGCTTCAGAAACACAGCACAGCACCCTCCCACACCTACCTACAACCTCCGCTACATTCACATACAGAGATGTATGCCTGAGAAGTGTGCACTGGGAAAGAACTGGATAGCCAAGTCTTTAGGGGATAAATTTCTCTTCAGAAGTTAGCAGGCTTCACTGTGCAAGGAACCCTGAAGGTGAGGAGAGTCTTGGTTTCAGCTCCTCAAACTCAACCAAATATACAGCTCATGTTACAGAGGGTCTTGCTGGGGCGTCCCATAAGTTCTTGCAAACAGTTCAATTTTATTTGACATTTATTGGGTCATACTTGACATTTCCAAGTACAGTAGGCATTTTTTTTTCTTCCTGACAACTCAGTTGTGAAGCTATGATTGACACTCTATAATGTTAAGCTCAACTTGATCCAAAATCAGGCAGTGGTGCTGGAGGAGGTGCCAGCTGCTATTACCCAGGGAGGAGAGAAAATGTTTAAACAAAAGATGGTTTCAGCGTTGGTTGCCTGAGATCTCAGGCTGTCTGAGCAGGTCTTTAGCCAACCTGTACACCTTAGGAAGCCCTCAGTGTGGGAAACCAAATGCTGCAGCTTTGAAATTGTTCATGCTTTGACTTTTAGTACCTTTTCTCATTTCAAACACACACTCGTGCACACACGCTCCTGCCTCCAATCAAGTTTATTGAAGACTTTCCTCAAAAGTAAGTATAGAAAAGATCAGCTGGAGTTCCACCGTCAACCTTCTCAGTTTCCCTCGTAGCCTTCAGACTTGGCTTTGATTGTAAAAGTACTTATAGACAGCCACAGAATGAGCTTGTAATGTACCTGCTGTAGATCTGTGTATTACTCATTGTGTGTATGCACATATATACATATAAACAAATGTAGAGTTGTTGTCAGTTACACCTGAACTTATTTACTTGCGTTTTGCCTCTATTATAAACAATACCTGTGAATCACCTTCGTGCAGGCCCTTATTCTACCTATAGTAGTTGAACTGGCTAGTTTTAGGTCAATTTGATACAAACTTACTGCTTATTTTAACTCTTCCTTTATTGCTAAGTTTTCTAAGGACTTGGACTTGCTTTGTAGTGTATCTATTATCCAAAGCAATCCATATAATACTGTAAACAAATAAAAGTAGCTTTTTCTGGTGGAGGAAATTTCAATTTGTTTTGCTTATGAACATCCCTAATTTCTATGTATGAGCATTTTTTCTAGTGCATCTTTTGTTGTTGTTATTATACTGAGTATGTTTTATAGATTCTTTGATGATTTCACACATGTACATAGTGTGTCTCCTATGTCCTATCCACCTCTAATCCCCTCTTATTTTCCCATGACACCTTTCAGCAAGACCCCTCCACCTTCCCTTCTTCATAAATTACCTTTTCCTTCCCTTCCTTCCCTTTTTTTCTTTCTCCACCTGCTCCTTTTCTTTTGTTAATCTACTGAGTACAATTAGTACTGTCTGCTGGAGTGTTAAGTGCTTTGGACGTGTTGCTCTTGTGCAGGTAAGCACAGCTGCAGTGAGTTCATGAGAGCAATGGTCATGTCATGCTCAGAAAACAGCCTTTCACAGCATTCCTCCCCACCCCTCAAGCTTTCCCATTCTTCCCTTTTCTTCTTCTGAGATGGTCCCTGAGCCTGTGGGTTAGGGTTTGTGTATAGGTGTACCTTTCATGAGTGAGCATGTAACAGTCACTTACTCTCAGTACTTTGACTAGTTAGGAGTCATTGTACTGACTTGCTCACTGCACAAAGAATGTTCTCTGACCAGGGTTGAGAGTAATGTTATTCTATGGGTTTAAACACGAATACTTAGAAGGCAATTTGACAACATTTAGCAAGACAACAATAATAGATTCCTTCTATGGATCATCCTAGATCATGAGCTTTTTATCAGGTTTACAGTACCAGGTGTGAATTCCTTCCTATGGAGCAAGCTTTAAATCTCATCAGAAAGTGGTTATTTGTCCCCGTAATCTTTATGCCACTATTGTACCAGCGGGACATCTTGTCTGTCAGGGTTCCCCAGTGCATAATGTTTTTGATATTTTTCTCCTCTGTCAGCCTCCATAGCACCTTCTGCCACTGGAAACCTAGCTGCCAGAAAGGGAGCTTTCAGATTGATTTCTCTGTTTTATAACTAGAGTGTTTTGTCTTTAGCAATAGGGTTTACCATCTCATTATCATGGGCAACCAAGAGCAATGGAAAGACTGTGTTGTTTGGGGAGCCTCTGGGACCTCTTTGATAAATAACTCACAGGGAGGTACCCCACTTAGCATCGTGATTTCTTCTGGGGGTAAGTTTGCCCACTTATGCAGGGGACCTGTGCTTCTGCTTTAAAAAATTGCATTTTATAATCCACCATTTCATAAATAGTGGATTTCTATAGGGTTTAAAAATATATTTCTTTTTAATTAACTAACCCTACTCCCTCCTTCCCCCCCTTTTTTCTATAAATAACCAACCAAACAAATAAGTAAATGTTGTTATTCTTCTAAGTTAATCTGCTTGAAATTTTAGCCAAATGTCTTTATGTATTCAAGTGTTCTCCATCTTCTTTCATCAATCAGCATATTTTCATGCTCTTCTGGAGAATTCATTCTTCCTAAGACCTTTAGCTGCTGAGAACCTTTAGGTAATCATCTAACACCAAATGTCCATTGTGTTTTATTTGAGAAATGGGTGGCTATATTACAGCCTGTGTATTGTAGGTGAAAACAAAAGAAAATGAAGTAAAACAGATATAGGACTGATGGCCATAGTTTTTGCCCTATCTCTGCCCTTTCTCATATTTTTGTAACTTGGGGAAATACCTATTACCTCCTAAGCTCTTTGCCATAGGAGACACTAACAAAATATTCTATAAGATTTATAGCGTGTAATAATGGAGCAAAGTTTCATGATTATAAAACCTTTTCAGAAGTTACAAAGTAATGGAGAAACAAAGTTTCATTGTTTCCTAACAAACAAGGAAACCAAGAATCAGTCCAACTATTAGAAGGCAGAGATCCAAGAGGCTGAAGGTACAAGGGTAGGTCAAGATGGAAAACCTAAGTTTCAGTCAGTGAGTAGTGGAAAAGTTTATAGAAATAATAGGCTAGGTGTGAGTGGGGAAAGATAGCGAAGTGAGCTTCTGAGTAAGGAAAAGACTCAATCTGCGTTTCAGTGCCAGGGAAATGTTGGGAGGTGGTTAATCCTTGGCTCAGTAGATGGTTTGAAATCTTGACATTGTCGTACACGGTTGCATGGAGGGCAAGCGGCAGTGGAGGAAAAGCCTACTGCTGCTGGAGGCAGATGGCTCTCAAGTGCCAGACATCATGTCGAATGTCTCCCTGAATATAATTCACATCTATGTAATGTGAACATGATGTAGTTTGGAGATAGGTATTCTGGTAGAGTTTCTAGATCTGCTGTAACACATTAACATTAAAGTGTGTCGCATGTAGCGCTGGTGGAATAGCAGCCCCTCCCACCACTGGTTCTAGCGGCCAGAAGACTGACACGGATGCATTGGGAGTTTCTGGAAACTATGGGTGTACCAGCCAGTCATGGTGTTCCTTGATATGTAGGTATATAATGATCTCTCTCTCTCTCTTTTTACATTGTTATGGAAATCTTTCTGGAATACACACTCTGTCTGACACCAATGAAAGTGGAAGAGAGGAAATGATACTGGTGGGCTGAAGCCAGCACAGCTTCTGGAAGGCCTCAGGTCCAGTATGCGTTCTCATTTTGTACTCTAAAGCAGGCAGGCAAGCAAGCAAGCAAGATTGTATATAGCAGCCAGCAGGTTGTTATGGGTAACAACCCATTGTTTCAGCTATTTCTCTAGGTCTTTCAGTTTCATCTAGCAAGGTAAAGCCATGCTTGGCAAGTAAGCAGTATGAGTAGTCCTTCAGTTCAATCACTAAATAAGTCAATATGTCGGTATTTAATAATTAGACTTTTCTACCTTACTTTACTTGCACATCCTTGTTACCCCTGTTCCTCTGGGTCTCAGGTCTCCCCCATCTTTTTCTTCTGAGGATACATATCATTGTGTTTCCATCGGGCTAGTGTGATCACACCTGGAGGTCTTTAACTTAGTACAGAGGCCATCTTCCAAGTGCAGTCACACGCACAGGATCTGGGTGGACATGTTTCAGAGAGCTACCATTCAACCCAGTCCAGACAGTGACTACAAGTAAATGGCCTGGTAATGTACAGACTTGGCAGATGATCAAACAGAACAATCTACTCTTTGTCGTGCTTTGCTCTTATTGTTAATATGACAGCACCTCTTCCATCTAAGATTGAGAAGTTAGCCTAGATCTGATTGGCCTGTGGACATGTCTACGGAGAATCATCTTTGTTTGTCTTCATTGGTGTAGGAGGGCCCAGTTTGCTGTGGCAGCCCTGTTTCCTGGGCAGGTGATCCTGGCATATGGAAGAAAGCTAGCTAAGCATGAGCCCGTGGGCCAGCTCGCAGCAGTCCTCTGTTTCTGCTTCTTGAGTTCCTGCCCTGACTTCCCTCAGTGATGGTGTGTAACTTGGAAGTATAAGCCAAATAAGCCCTTCCTGCCCTGAGCTGCTTTGGGTCATGACATTTGTTACAACAAAGGAGAAAACTAGAACCTTCCTGAAGGAAGGCCATACTTTTCATTTTCAGGCATAGAGCCATTTCTTGTTGTGTTGTTTAGATTCATTTTGAGACAGTTTTGCAGGTACAGCCCAGACTGGCCTGGACTTTACCTTGTAGTTCAGCCTTGCCACTTACATACTGTTCCCCATGCCTAGCTTCCCAAGTGCTGGCATTACATGAGGTCACCACCATGCCTGGGTACCAGCGGGGCTTGTATATGGATTCTTGATCATCTGTGTTACAGATGAGGAAACAGAGAGATTGTCTAAGACCACACATCTGATCATTTGAATAGAATGCAATGTTGTTCTGTTCTGCAAGTCCATTGCAAAGCCCATGGACTTAAGTCGTGCACTCAGCAGAGTAAGGCAATAGTCCTCTGGGAAAGGCCAGGCATAAAGGCCAGGCTTCGCTCTCCTTCCTGTCTGCTGATACATATCAAGGCAAATGCTGGTGGTGTCTGGTTATAAAAGCATAAGTGCTGTTCATTTTGAATGTGGAAGAAAAAAAATAGTGGGAATTTTAATTTTGTGTTCTTCATCAACCATGACTTACGCATTAGAATGCATGTATAGAATGAAAATGCAAAGATGGGAGACTGGAGAGGTGGCGCATTTGCTGCTCTCTCCGAGGACCAGGATTCAGTTCTGAGCATCCATGTGACAGCTCACAATCAGGATATCTGATGCCCTTTTCTGCACATCACATATTCACATATTCAGACAAAACATTCACATATAGAAAAATCTAAAAACGTGTAAAGGTGGAAAATATGAACTATTGTCATGTTCAGACTTATTATAGTGTATCCTGAGTGGGTGTTTTCTTATCCCTTGTTCTCCTTGTTTTCTTTGTGTCCTCTCCTTCCCCTCCCTGGTTTTTAAATCTGGTGGAGTTGCATTGGCTGACACCTGTGATGAAGATTTTTGTGACTTGCCTGTCTTGGAATCACAAGCGCTCTTACTTTAAAACGTAATAACATGTCTTGTATAAATAATATTATTACTTATATGATTAAATTCTGCAATGGTGAAGTTCTGCAATGGTGAAGATCAGATCCAGGACCATTTGCATGCTAGGAAAAAATGCTTTCCTGTTCACTGAACGCAGATTCCCCTGGAGGAGTAGGCAGTGCTCCTAAACTGAGAATGGAGCAGTCTCTGAGAGGTTCCAAGTGCTGTTGTACAATCATGAAGCTCCAATTTAGGGTTTCCACCCTAGTTTTTAACTAATTCTCATTTATTTTTGTTAAGGCAGCTCTTGCTATGTAGCCAAGGCTGGCCTCACTTGTGACCTTCTTTCCTCTGTCTCTCCAAAGCTGGGGTCAGAAGCATGCACCACCATGCTGGCCTTAGGGTTTTGGGGTTATTTTTGTATTTATTTATTTGTTCGTGTTTGTTCGTCAATTCATTCATATTAAGAGTGTGCATATGTCTGCGTATATGTAAGTGTATGTTCACAAGTGTGTCCTAGTGCATGTGCCTGAGTGTACATGTACAGAAGCAAGAAGGGGACATCAGATACTCTCCTTTATCACTCTATTTCTTCAAGGTAGGATCTTTCACTGGACCAGGGGATCCTGTATTCTGGGCTAGAGCAGAAGCAGTGAGCTTCATCAGCTTCCAACGCCGTCTACGCAGAGCTGGGGTCACAGGCATGTGTAGAATGCCTAGTTTGTCAGTGTTAGGCCGAGATCCTAACGTGGCTTTTCACGATTGGACACCTGCACCTGTAACCTCCACGCCAGCTCTCCAGCCTCAGTTTAAGAGCACTGGCTGCTCTTCCAGAGGACCCCAGGTTCATTTCCCACTGCCCACATGGTACAGAACACCATGAACAACTCCAGTTTCAGGAGATTTGACTCCCTCCCGCCTCCACAGTCACTAGGCACACACCTAGTACACAGACATACATTCAGGAAAACATCCATACATACAAAATAAAAACAAATCTAAAATAAATAAAAATATAAACACATTATCTTATAGTGTGATGACATTGAAAGCTGATATTGGCCCAGGATAATTTGGCAATATTATTTTGTTCAAACTAGTGTCTGTCTGTCTGAGCATGCATACATACATACATACTTACATACATACATATATATATATATTTGCTAACACTACCTTGACCTGTTGGAGATCCTTGAGGTGTCATACTGAGAGTTTTTAGGGGTCAGCTTGGATTATTGCAGGCAACTAGAACAACCTTTCCTGCCAGGTGTAAAATGAGATCAAGTTAAAGATCCCCCTTTGAGAATCCTTCCGTTTAACGACAGTAAGCTCCGTAACATATATTCCCATTTCTTCTCCCAATTTTATGTGTATCGTGTGGGAATAACACTGAGTTTGAGGCTCCGCCGGTCAGTAGACCGGACTACACGTTGTGCTTGTCCCAGGAAACTTCAGGTTATGTCTCTGCAAAACACAGTTCTACCTGCCCTTGTTATTAATCACATTAGGTATAAAAAAGTTATTTCTCACTTAAATTAATGCCACTTGACATTCTAAATTCTTCTGCTCTTAAACTCATAATTGCCTCATTTTGCCATGATTTATCCGTTGTGAACTTAGACCCTGTAACTTATTGAAAACAGAATTGTAAATGGATCTGTTAATGAGGAAGAAAAACATTTTTATTTGAGGATGAGACAGCTTTATTCCCAGCCTTATTTTAATGAGAAATTCAGCTATTCCCTGTGTTCCTTAAAACATACTGGAACTTCTAATTCTTCATTCTGGAGCAAATTTTAGGATTTACTGTTATAAACTTTATTCTTTGGAGATATGATATCTTAGAAACTCATGTGAAACTCATCCAAGGTCATGCCAGCTGCCCTTGGATGCTGTCACAGAATTCTAACGTGAATTGCCAAGTCTACCTTTGCCCCCTTGGATTTCTTCCACTTTGGGTGGCTTGGATGGGCTTCCTTGTCTCTGCTGAGAGCTGAGCCAAACTGCACAGTCTAAATTTCAGGCCATTTCCATTGATTTTTGGCAGACGGAGACTAGAGACAGCAAGCAGGAAAAAGCTGTAGATGAAGCTCCTGTGTTGCCTAGCCACTCTTTTCTCTCTGCACTTGCCTTGCATGGATTGCCCGAAACACAGTGAGGATTTATAACTGGAAAGCTCCATCTTTCATAACCAAGCAACCAGTTCTGCTGGCTGGAGCTTCCTGGTCACCATGGGAACTTAACAGTTTGCATCTCATTCCTTCCTCGAGGCCCCATGCCCTGAATGTTCATTTGGCTTCCCTGGATTCTTGTTGAAATAAAGAACTGCCATGCATATGCTTTTGGTTTTCAGGTGAGCTAATATAAGATATTGTGAGACAAATTTAAATTTCCTTCATTATTTTGTTTGAATTCTTATTTTGGGTAATTAGATTTTTCTCTACATCAGATTCTTAATTAGATGCCAACATCTCATTACCTCCCAATATACACAAATATCCCTTTATGTTACATTTGACACATAGATTGCTGTATATTTAGTATGGAATGAATTTATGTTCTTTATCATTACGCAGCTTATAATTAATCATCTTAGCCCTCAAATAGACCTGTGACTTTGAAGTAGCAGGAGTTTAAAACGTTAGTTGAACAAATCAGAGCTAATAAGGAGCTGAAGGAAGATGGAAAAGTTAATACCTTTTTGCTTTTGTTTTTTCCGACCCTTCCACTCTCACCAGTCCCTATCAATTGTCGCAAGGCAGTTTTCTTCCATTGTTCTTAAGAAAAAGATAGAAGAAGGGTATGTCTCACAGCCTTGACCGTCAGTTCTTTGGGTGAACAGAGAATGGATTTCACTGTTAAGATGGTGAAGTGTGATTTAAACATCTCGCCCCAGCACAGGTCTGGCTGCAGGGTAGTGTAGATGGCACTACAGTTGTGCCGCATGACTTCTCGTTCTGTTCTGACTTGAAAAAGACATCAAAGGCAGAGGTTCTAACACAGCTTTTCTGCCGCCAGACTCCCTCTCCAAGTGCTAACATACTTACATGTGTATGTGTGTGTGTGTACATACACACACACACATACATATATTCATTAAGTTTTAAAATTGCAAAGTAAAAGTTCTCTCACTTCTGTTTGTAAAATTATTTGGCAATTTTTGCTACTTTGCTTTTCCAGTTTCATTCTGAGATCTGCCATTTGTGCAAATAAGCTTGGAATTTGGGTGAGAGTTTGTGTTGGCCCTGAGGGGTTGAGTTGGTACCTGACAGTGCACAAACACGGAGTGTTCTTGCATTGGTTTTGGTCTTCTTTAATTTTGTTCTGCAATATTTTTCAGTTTCAAGGTACTTTGAAATAAATTTAACCCAAGAAATACAACCCTTAAGTATTTTATTTTTTATTACTATTGCAAATGGAGTTATAATCATAATTTTGTTTTCTAGCTGTTTGTTACTTTAGAAACAGTTGATTTTTCTTGTATTGTGGGTTTTTTTTAATCTGTGTCATTCCTAATAGTCCTAGTAGTTTTAAATATTTGTGTGCCCTCCCCCCTTAATATGGAAGATCAAGTCTCTGTGAATAGATCGTTTTATTTCCCAGCATCCCATTACAATTTGCAAGGCTCCTAAAATCTCCTCCTCTCCCTTTTGCATGCTTTCACAGGCGTGGGCTTCCAGTGCTCTGCTGAGCGGAAATGGTAGGAGCATATTTCTTTACTTTGTCTTTGTAGGAGAAGAATGTAGTTCCCTCCCTGTTCAGTATGATCTGTACTATACCCCTGGCTAATCTAATCTGAACTCCGTAAGACTCCAATCTGTCCTCGTTTGTCTGCAGAGTAGGGTTCATTGAGATTAGGAAAGTGTTACATCTCTTACACCATGTATGATCGTTAGTCACCTCTTCTACTTGTCTATATATTGGGTGAATACTAGTATGTTATTTTTATATAGTTTCAAAGAAAACTTGGTAGCCAGAGAAGAGCCTACTTCATAGTACTTTGTGTAGCACCAATAAGGATCTAGCTGGGGGCCTCAGGCACACAGGAAATTATTTGTTCTTTTATGTATCTTTGCTCTTACATTTTATGTTCCTTTTACCATCTGCCCATCTGTTCTAGCTTCCATCCAAAAATCTGAGTTAACATGCATTTCACTGGATGTTATAATAGGTTTTGGGGCTGGAGAGGGAAAAGTTGTTTCAGTTGCTTAATGGATGGAACCAGATGCAGAGTCACAAAGTAAACCTTGCTGGTTCCTTTGATCCCAGTGATCTCTGATGTGGGGCTATGGGTAATTCTGTAGAAGGTCATGTGAGAGGGAATTCCTTAACTGCTTGCTTACCCCTACCAGGCAGTTACATTAAGTTGCTTGCCCTGAAGTCCTGCCTTCTCTTCCTTGTACTAATGTTTTACAATGTCTGTGGAGTGCTCTAGACCAGGGAAGCCTTGCCTGATTTTGTTGGAGTTCTACTGTTTGGGCTTGTTGAGTGTTTGACGCCTACGTAACTCATCTCAGCCTCATGTTCCTTGAAGCCCCTACCCCAAACCTTTGTTCTGTATGACCTGGCCCTGACAGAGGATTCTTGGGTAGGGCTGGCCTCGTCCTAGCAGTTTTAGCCTTAACCAAAGATACTATCATGTATGACATAGTTACATCCCAGACGACAAGGACAAAAGACAAACCAGTCTTTGCTTCACAATCCTCAAGAAAAGGAGTAGGACTGCCTTTGTGGTGGATGTACTCATGGCACTCTGCAATTCAGAGACAGTGTAAATTGTAGGTACATTCCATATTTAGGGCTGCCAAGACTAAATGCTACGCCCTGAGTGTTGAAATAATAGAAATTTATATCTTAATGTTGTGAAAACAGAAGTTTCTCCTTGAGTTCCTCAGGTCTGCCCTCCTGATGTAGCCTTAGGTGGCTTTTTGCATACAACTACAGCTGTCTGTCTGTCTTCCTACAGGGAAATCAATTGTACTGGGTTACATTCCCACACTCCTGACTTCCTTCTCTCCTATTTGAAAACTTTATCACCACTTTTTAAAGGAAATTGTTGTGTTGCCCAGCCTGGCCTTGAATTCCTGGGCTGAAGCAATCTTCCTGCCTCAGCTTCCCTAGTAGGTGAGGCTGCAGTCCCAGACCACCAGGCCCAGTATGCAGACCGGATTTGTAAATGTGGATTCCTCCCGGGGTACTTGACACTGGTGAGTGTGAGTATGGATGCCGATATACTGTCAATTTATCCTAGTCTTCCTTTGGTGTCACTCCACATCGCACATCCTTCTAGCATGTAACACAGAGCTCTCTGCACTCATCCCACCTGCTTTCACAATCCACGTCAAGAACTTTATCTTGGCAAGACGTAAGAAGATGTATGTATGACTCGACCTCGAACCTATGAAGCTAGAGAAGATATCTGCTTCCTAAGCCGATGGTGAAGATGTAGAGTAATGTTACCATTCATTCCTAAAGGCAGAAACCAGGAGGAAGAAGGAAAGCGTGGGTGTGAGGGACTGTAACCCTAGCAGAGGGCCCATTGCAGATTTTTCAGTTCAGGAAAAACCCTTGTATTTCCTTGATGTTCTGTTCTCTAGTCCTTGGACACCTAGGTCCACCGGGTCTTCCGTGTCCAGTGGGAAGCACGTGTCCTTCTGAGGAATTGGGGGCAGCAAACTGCCGCAGGAAAGCTTAGTGGAGAAAGGTGATTGTGTCTGTTCATGAGAACAAGAAATAGGAGTCCTGCTTGATGGACTCTCACTCTCGTGTTTAGACTTGGGGTCTGCATCTGCAGAATCATTTGTAGAAATTATTGTCACAAGCTAATAGTCTTTTCATGAATATTAGAAGGATTATGTTCTGAGAGGTTAGCAGTTGCAATGTGGAATATCCTCAGGGATATTTTGAGATTTTTGTGGGTTTCATATCTTCTAAGAAATGATTAGATTAATGAATCACAAAATGAGAGTACTAATGAACTTGCTTGAGATCCAGGAATCCAAAAGAGAAGGCGTTGGGGGCAGGGCATAATTGCACAGCTCAATAGTCTGATGTCTTTTTTAAATAGGTTTCTAATATAGTTTAATTGTGATCCTCTTAGGTCTCATTTTGGAATTATTTTCCATATAGTGCTAAATTTGTTCTTAATGATTCCAGTATTCACCTTTTTAAACACTCTATGTTCTGGGAAGAATGAGGAAAGGTAAATTTAATGATTCAGCACTTATATTAAAAAAAAATAGTTGTAGCTTTTCTTTAAAAACAAAGTTGAAGTTTTAGGACTGAGATGGCGAACATTGTTACACTTTTGTTTTCTCTCATTGATCTGTGTGATGTGGAATCAGAGATTTGTATACAACCAGGGACTCTGTCACTTTTAGTCTCATGTTTTATCTTTTCCCTACTTGCCGCATTAAAGTCCCTGAGATGCTTTGTCTTCCTGCCAGTTTGCTGGATTTTATTATTTGGTCCAAAGCCTGTCTCTTCAATGCTTCCTTTGGGACTCATTTTGTATCTTCTGGTCCCATGGCTTTTTGTGTCGTATGAACATCCTTGTCTTTAGTTTGTTCATTTAAGCTCAAGAATGATTTTTTTGTTGTTCTTTTTTTTTTAAGTAAATTTTAGCAGGATCTCTATCATAATGCTACAAGCCTTTTGTTATTGTGATCCCTTCTTGGCACACATCAGTTAAAATTTTGGTTTTTAAATTTTAACCAAATGCCTTTGGTTAAAATTTTGGTGAAATTTCATCTTTGTAACTATTCTTGAGATGATCAGAGTTGATTAATACCAGTTTTTGTTTGTTTTTAAGTTTTGTAGTTTCAAGTTAAGTATTATTGAATTAACTTTCCAGAATGACAGTTTTGAAAACATTTTCACAGGAACAAAAAGACAGATTTTCTTTTTATATAAATAAAGAAGACAGTTTATCCTGGGGATGGAAGGCTCCTTAAATAAAACATTGTCTCTCTTCTCTTTGGACTCAACTGGGAAAAATCAATATTAGGTTCTTCAAATGCAAAAAAGATCAAAGGGAAAAGCTGATGTCTTAACAGGACAAGATGTATCTTTTGGCTGTGGCTCTATCTCTCCTGTGGGTTTTAAGTCGTTACTGCCCAAAATGCCCGAATTAAAAAAGACACTGAAGTTTACTTCTGTGAAAGTGGAAACAGTGACTCATATACAAGTTGTTGTATATTTTTCAGTTTTTTTTTTTTCTCTTTTCTGGTCCTTAAACTCCTGAAAGAGTCTTCCTTATTCTGCATTTACTTATTTTGATATATTTAAATTAAAATATAATTACAATACTTACTTCTTTCTCTTTTCTTCTTCTAGCTCCTTCCATGTGTACTCCCTGTAACCATGCCCATGTTCCCCATCTCTCAAATTGATAGCCTCTTTTCTTTAATTATTATTGTTGCACACGCACGCGCACACACACACACACACATACATAGATACAACTGTCCGAGATTTGTGTGTGTGTGTTTGTGTGTGTATGGCTTCAGGGCTGACCACTTTCTGTTGGATGACAAGTCAGGGGCTCATTCCTGGGAGAGGCTTATTCTCCCTCTTGCAACAGTCATTAGTTGTATACAGGTTCATTGCCTGGTGGTAGGCCCTGTGAAGATGCGCCTTTATGAGCATAGATAACTGTTGATGCTATCATTTTCCAGGTCTTGTTTATGCAGCCATTTCTAGGAGATAGTTTCAAAGAAGACTTCTGTAATTCTGGCTTTATGGTCTTCCCCTCTTCCCTGAGCTGTAGATGCAATAGCTGTGCTGTAGATGTATTCATTGAGATTGGGCGTCTGCATGATTCATTGATCTCTGCGTTGTGTGCAGTTGCAGTATTCTGTAATAACCTTCATTTGCTGTAAGCAGAAACATTTTTTATGAGGGACAATAGTTATACTGACCTCTGGATATAAGAAAGATTTAGAATGCGGTTAAAAATTACAATGTTCTAGAAAAGTGGTGGTAGTAGAGTCTACGATCCATGACCTCCCTAGCCCCAAGTAGTTCATTAGGTTTCTAGTGCCAGGCATGGTTTCCCTCTTGTTGAGTGGCCCTAAGTCCCGTTCGCTGTTGGTCACCACTAACGTGTGAGTGCCTTTATGTACTTTTATGGCTAGCTTGCTAAGATAGTCATTGCTGTGCTCCATAGGTGTCACAGCTAGGTAGGACTATCTATGGCTTCCCTTTCTTGGCAGCTTACAAAGTAGAGTTCTGAAATATTTAAATGTAGTATTTACTTTGTTCCTTATATTGAAAAATATTTTGTTAAACTCCATTGATACACTCCTTTTCCAAACAAAATTAATTGAACATATTGTACACAGGAGTCATGAAAACCTACCAAAGGGGGGAAATTCCTAATTATAATAGTAACTTAAATTTTAGTATCTCTTATAAAATTTATTAAGAGTTCATTTTGTTTACTGTAGAAAGAAACATAATGGTTCATTTTAATTTTGATGTATGTATTATTAATAAATATGATGTAATTTAAAAAATAAGAAAAGCCTATTATAGTAGACAGAACTGGAGGAACTGGAAGAAATGTTTATTCTTTGAATTTACCCTGGGATCTGTTGAAAAAGTTTTTTTTTCTTACAAAAAGCTTATATTCCCCCCCCCCCCGGATTTCTATATATAATTTCTATACATAGTCATAATACAAAATATTAAATCAGCAGAATTTATAAAGAAAATTCAGTTACTTTTCTGTATATAAATATGTATGTACATACAGCTTTTTTCACATATAGTTCTTCCCCAACATAAGGCTTTTATGTAAGGTGTGGTCTCAGTTTTTATTCTAACAGGCTATATTAAACCGTTTTCAATGGTATTAAATATTTTCTTAAATGTTGTCTTGAGGGTTATACTAAGTTCTGTCTTTTGGTGAATTCACACTTTTCCCCTCTAAGAGTCTGGATGATGTTTCTATGTGAGAAGTAAAGACTTAACCTCCTAAGGTTAGAAACACAGTGGGATGCTCGCTGTGTCCAGAGAACAAAGGGTTTGTGAGAAGGGCTCATCACCCGCTGATGCTTGAGCATCTTGCTGCAACGCTTCTCCTTGGATAGATGTCTCCTTTGGACATCCTGTGTCAACAGGAGTATGTGATTCACTCCACTGTGCTCTCGCCTCTCTGACCGACCCCGCAAACCTCAATGCAACACAGCGAATCAAAGCTACGAAACGGAAGGAGTGACTTACATGTATGGTGCACGGCGGAAGTGAACCAGGATTGGAGGACATCTCTAGTTGAAGTGGCGCGTGTGCCAAGTGGAACCTGGGCTGCTCGAGAGGACACCTTTGCTGCAGCCGTGTTAGGTGGCTGCCCTGTGCCGGGCACTGTGGGTCACACGGTGGCTGGGACATGTTCCTGTGTGTAAGGACTCACTTGCAGATTACCACGAGGGGTATTCACTGGGATGCTGCGGCACAGGAGCAGGCATTTTGGTGAATTATTGAGCAGCGAGGCCCACAGACTTCAGCTGAGAGTCAGGAGGACTTCGGCGGTAGCACGCCGATAGAATTTATTTCAATGACAGTTTGGACTTTAGTCGGTGATCCCCGAGCTGTGTTCTTTTCTCCTTCTAAATACAGCATATTTGCATGTTAGTAGCTAGGTTGAGGTCAGACTAGATAGCCTCTTCTACTAGAATATGTCTAAGGCGTCTTGAGTATCTACTGAGAAAGCTGCTGTTACATAGATTCTCTAGAGTTCTGCAGCTACCTTTGTTAGCCAGGAGCTATTATAGCATCGGAGACTGCAGCTAGCAGGTCATGGGATTGACTGTGGATGGCCTCTTTACACGTAAGCCCGGGGAGAGCACGGGTTGGCTTATTTTATTTGCCTGTGTCTTCAGCACCTGACCTGTGTCTGGCATATGGTGTTGTGTTTGATAAGTACACCCTACACAGCATTCTGTTCAAGCTTTGACTGACTTCCTAAAGCCCAAGGGCGTATTCATTACTTCTTTTTTCAAATGCCACAGTTTGACAGCCTGATACATATTGTTAACAAAACATTAAGAAGAATAGTAGCAGCGTTAAGCCACCAGTTTGGTTTTGTTTATGAAATGTAAGTCTGCAGATAGTAAGATGGGTTACATACTGGTTATTAAGTATGTGTCAGTCTGTCTGTCTTACCATATCATCCTTACCTTTGTACTGATAGGCTAGAGTTCTGAGCCGCAGTTGACCTGTTTAGCTCGTAAGACAGATGACTCATACATACGCTATATCCCCCCAGGAAAGGATTTCATTCAGCACTGTTTGTCTAATATGGTACTTGAAGAGTTTTCCTTGTGCCTCTCAGTCACCAATAGTATGGCATGGCGATGAGTTCCCTTCCTTGCTGGGGTAGACTTGTATCTTGGCTGCCCAAAATAGAAATTAGGATCAAATATGAACCCGCTCCAAATGGGCCCCAGAAAGGGGAAAAAAACGATAAACCATCTCAACAGTGTGGATCCATCACACTGAGGGTAATGCTCCAAGGGGTGCACTGTAGACACTTGGGGAGCAGCCTGCTTTGTTTATAAACGTAAGAGTGTTTGATTGGGTGAAAGCATGACTTCTAATGCAGGAACATTTGCGTTTTCTTCAGTGAAGGACTGGAATTCTTTTGAGAGTTTTCTTCTTTTATTCATCTGCTCTACTCCTTTACTGATAATAAATTGGCAACTTAGGACACCCAGGCTGTTTCTTCTTGGTTAGCTTCTGCTGAGAGTTCAGATGCTTCAGGGAAAGTTAGAGCTTGAGGGAGCCTGATCAGCTCGCCTGCATGTCTCCCCTGTTCTGTACCTTTCTCATGGGCCATATGCTAGAGATCAGAACATGGGGCCCTTTTCCTTCTTTTAACACGATTTGCTGTATTCTGGTTCTTCCCATGTATCTTTTATGTACACATCCTAATAGGCCACATTCACCTCAGTTCTTGTTGAAGGCCTAGAGACTCATGCTCTGGTGGCTGTAGACTGGAAACAAAGCAAAGAGGAACAGTAGAACTTTTCACAGGTCAGGGGCCATGCTCGTTGGTAGCAGGTCCTGGTTCTGAGCACACCACACTGTCGCTCTGTTCACAGTCGCAATTCCAACCACTTCTCTAAGGCAGTGGCTGTTTAGTCTGGATGGGAAGAAAGCAGAAGCATTTCCAGTAATTTTTCATAACATTGTGAAAGTCTTAGAAAACAAATTCAATAAAATTCATGCTATAAAATAAACTATAATTATAAATAATAGAGTATAATAAACCAATTGAAGGCAGTATAAATTATGTGCATTATCACTTAAGTAACAGTAAACACACAGCTATTTTATTAACTTAGTAATTAAAGTATGTTATATAATATCGAGAAGTTGCAGTATTAAAATAAGTAAAATTTTTGTGTTTGTCTATACATAACAAACCCACTCACCTTTTGTGACTCTTTATCATTCAGAAATAGTAGGAACCACCTCAACTGAGAGCCAGGCATTGTGTGTAAAAATCAAGTCATTATAAATCTTCTGCAGCCTTATGAGGTGACAGATACTGCCCCCATCTTACAGACAAGGAAACTGATACTGAACAATGTATGAAGCCTGGCATGGTCTTGACCATTAACTATGATGCTGGCTTCGTGATTACAGAAAAGTGGGGCAGTGTTTGCCAATTAGTTTCTAAATGGAGGAACCTGGGTTCTGAGGGGGTATTTACACAGCAGGATTGAAGCAGCCCTATAATGACCGAAGACTGTGCTCGTGTAGATTTATGGGGAGATTTTGGTAGGGCCAAGGTGTCAGCGGGTGACAGAAAACATCTGCTCTTGGGCTTCTGGTTCTCCCTGACATGTACCCATTTCCCCAGTAAACATCGAAGGGAGGGCCTGTGAGAGGGCTCAGTGGGTAAAGGAGCTTGCTGCCAAACATAGTGGAAGGGAAGTATTGGTTGCCACATATTGTTTTCTCACCACTTCACACATACTATTGCATATATATGTATATATATACACATATATAATGTGTGTATATATACACACATACATACATACACACAATGTATGAATAAGTAAATGCAGTTATTGTTATTATTTTAATGACAAAGGCATAGAAGCAGGAATGTAAGAGCTTCCTTGATGATGGAAGCCAAATGTTGACATGGTTAAGCCTTAAACAGGAGCATCCTGTTGAGATGGCAGAACAGTTCCCTTATTAGAGGAAAATGGGCATGTGCTTGCACGATAGTATGTAAATTCAAGCACTTGGGCCTTTAAGGTGCATTTAAAGACCAACCATGAAGGAATAGTACAATAGATCATTTTCATACAGCTAGATATTAAAGCAGTGACTACTCAGTGCAGGCATCAGACTCAAATGGTGTGTCTGTAGTAAGCAAAAGATTGACTTTTATCTTTCTCTCTCTCTCTCTCCATCTCTTCTCTGGTCTGTGTGTGTGTGTGTGTGTGTGTGTGTGTGTGTGTGTAAATGTACACCTATGGAGGCCTGTGTGTGTATGTGCGCATCTGTCTGTGTATGTACATGTGTGTGTGTGTCTATATATTGAGAGACAATGACACAGAGACACACAGACACACACATCTGTGGAGGCCAGAAGAGGGCAGCTGTGAGCTGTCCGACATGAGGCCTGAGAACTGAACTCAGGTCACCTGGAAAAGCTAATCTCTTAACCGTGAACCCGTCTCTCTAGCCCCATCTTAAACTCTTAAAAAATGGGAATGCAGAAACCTAGGATAAACAGGATAATAAGATCTATTTAATTTTCTCCAAATTTTGAGAATGACCCACTGAAAAGGGAAACCTTCAAAAACTCCCTTTAGTGGTTTTCACCGATGAAAGTAGAGAGATGGGCAGAGGATGACTTGAGAATGATCAGTTGTAACCTGACCTGCTGCTGAGGAGGGGCATGTGGGAGCATGTGTGTGGTTCTGCGAGAGGATGAGGGTGCATACTCTTCCAGACCATTATTGTTTACACGGTTATTTAGCAAAAACAGGCTGGGTGCCACAGCTGCTACGCTTTGTATTCTTTGCCAGACAGAAGTATGTTTTCTTTTATGTTTGCTGGGGACTTGAATATTTGCTTTCTGTAGAATGGCATGTAGAGTATTTTCTGAATGTTGGCAATGTTTAATTGAAAAATCAATGAAACAAAGCAAAACAACAGCAAAACCATTCTACTTTTCCTGTTTTTATTGTTCCAGAGATTACACATGCAAGGTAAGTAAGTAATTGTGGTGTTTGCAGGCTCATTTGGTCAAGTACCTGTGCTACAAGAGTGAGGGCCTGGGTTTGATATCTAGGAGCCAGTTAAAAAAAAAAAAAAGTCCTTTTGTTGATCGTGCAGTTGTAATCCTAGCTCCGCGGTGTGTTTGTATTGGCAGGGAAGGGGGTCAAGACGAAGCACAGCCTTGGGACTCCTTGAATGAGTTCAAGGCTTGTTGGAGACCATGTCTGAATCAATGGCAGAGTGTCTGAGAGGACAACCCAGCCCACGTTTGTCCTCCGCTCTTCATGTGTGCTGCATGCACAGGAGTAGGCACACATGTATGCGTATGCACAAAAGAGAAACCAGGGAGAGGACTCGGGGGGCAAAGCAGCTCACTGTGCAAGCCGGCAACCTCAGCTCAGCCCCAGAAGCCACATACCATGTCATAAGATCTCTTAGCTGATAATTAGAGGACTAAGCCATCAGCCCAGACCTCACCTTCTCTGCCTGATGAACAGGAACCGCATTTGTTTCCTAGGACCCTCAAAGCAGAGCACTCCTATTGAGACGCTTCAACAATCTGGATACTGACTGTTTGATGGTTCTGGGGGTCAGAGTGTCAAGAGGGCTGGTCCTTATGTGGTCGATGATATGCAAATCAGTGTGGCATCCTCTGCTGATCTTTACGTTCCTTATAGACACCTCACCTTGATTCCTGCCTTTGCATCGTTAGTGTTCTTTGTAAATGTGTCTTTGTCTCAGTTTTCCCATTTAAAAAAAAAAATCACATCAGGTTGGATTGGACCTATGTTAATGATTTCATTTTAGTTGTATTCCAGTGACTCAACCTAAAAATAAGGTCAATTTCTGAGTTATGGGGATTTAGGATTTTAAATTAGGAATTCGGGAGTGGGATACAATTCCAATTCAACATAGTACAGAGACTCATTGTTTTGTCTTTTATGCTTTAAGATGGTGTCATGTGTTTTAGCTCTGTGTGCATCAAATTCTGATTAGTCTAGGCTGGCCCTGACTACTGTTTTTGTTACTGTTTTTCTTACTGTTTTTGTTGCTTGAGTACTGGTATTAGAGGTGTGAACCACCATTTCTGGGTAATATTCAGCTCTCTTGAGGCTATTCGTGTATGTATGTGTGTGTCAGTGTTTGTGACTCAAATTTAAACTACAGTTTTAAGTTCACATAAAGCTAAAGAGAAAGTACAGAGAGCTGGCATATACTCCTTGCTGTGACAGGGTAACCTTCCTGCTCGCCAATGTCCTCCACAAGAATGCTACATTTGTCCTAGCTGATGCACCTACATTGACACAGCAGCCTCAGTTGTGCCTCTAGTTTACATTGAGGTTAATCTTGTTCTGAGGCCTTGGACGAGGGAAAACTGTTATTCATCCAAATGGTAATATTTGTAGTAGTTTCACGATGATTAGAAACAATTTATTCCTAGGCCTATACGCTATCTCAGTGGGTAGGTAAATCTTGTCTTCAAGTCAATGGCTTTGATCCTAGAGAACCATGTGGTAGAAGAAAAGATCCAGTTTGCAGAAGTCCTCTGACTTCAACACAAATGCCGTGGTACTAGTGCCACTCCCCAAAAGTATAAGAAAAAATTTTCAGTACCATTATTTACCTTTGTTTTTGTCTTTTCTTGTGAGTTGTGAGACTGCATCCTCCTATTTAGCCAAGACTGGCTTGAGCTCAGGGTCAGTCCTTGGGATTACAGCTACCACTCTCAGCTCCCACCGAGTGTATTCATGTAGTTTCTCAAGCCTTTAGCTCTGATGATTCTTCCTTATCATTCCATATGTGAAGACATGAAGATGGTTTTACTTCCATTCACACCAGAGTCTGAAAGGACTTCTGCCCTCTTGTGCTGCCTCCTCAGTTTTTATTTTATTTTATTTATTTATTTTTTTGCTACTCCAGCCCTGGAGTGACTTGGAGAGGAGAATCCTTCTAAGAAATGAAGTCATGAGACTAGTCAGACCTCAGCAAAGCTGAGGATGCTCCTTAGAACAGATCCACACTGTGATGTTATTTGCTCCTACATTAAAAACAAAATTAGAATTAATAATTGTGAAATACTAATACAACCAAAGCTTTTTGTTTGCTAACACAGTGCTTGTTTAGAATGGCCTCTTCAGTTGGTTTTTTGATTTTGTTTTTTGTTGTTGTTGAAATACAACATGATAATTTTATTTTATTACAGTTTATTCAGTTTGTGTCCCCTTTTTCATCTCCTCCCAATCCCACCTTCCTCCCTCTTTTCCTCCCATGCCCCTTCCTCAGTCCATTGATAGGGGAGGTCCTCTTCTCCTTCCATCTGACCCTAGCTTATCAGATCTTTGTTTTGTTTTATTTTACAGTTTATTTTTTTAACTTTTATTAGTTACACATTATTCACTTTGTATCCCCCCATAAACTCCTCCCTCCTCCCCTCCTAATCCCACCTTCCTTCCCCCTTCTTCACGCATGCCCCTCCCCAAGTCCACTGATAGGGGAGGTCCCCCTCTCTTTCCTTTTGTTCTTAGTCTATCATATCTCATCAGGAATGGCAGCATTGTCATCTTCTGTGGCCTCTTAAGGCTGCACCTCCCTAAGGGGGAGGTGATCAAAGAGCAGGCCAATCAGTTTATGTCAGAGGCAGTCCCTGTTCCCATTACTATGGAACCCACTTGGACACTGAACTGTTATGTGCTACATCTGTGCAGGGTTTCTAGGTTATCTTCATGCATGGTACTTGGTTGGAGTATGAGTCTCTGGGAAGACTCCTGTGTTCAAATTTTCTGGTTCTGTTCTGGTTCTCTCCTTGTGGAGTTCCTGTCCTCTCCAGATCTTGCTATTTCCCACTTCTTTCATAAGATTCCATGCACTCTGCCCAACAGTTGGCCATAAGTCTCAGCGTCTGCTTTGATAGTCTACAGGGCAGAGCCTTTCAGAGGCCCTCTGTGGCAGGTTCCTAGGTTGTTTCCTGTTTTCTTCTTCTGATGTCCATCCTCTTTGTCTTTCGGGATGGGGATTGAGCATTTTAGTCAGAGTCCTCCTTCTTGGTTTCTTTAGATGTACAGAGTTTAGTAGGTTTATCCTATATGATATGTCTATATGAGTGAGTATATACCATGTGTGTCTTTCTGTTTCTGGGATAGCTCACTCAGGATGATCCTTTCCAGGTCCCACCATTTACCTGCAAATTTCATGATTTCCTTGTTTTTCATTGCTGAGTAATTTTCCATTGTGTAGATGTACCACAATTTCTGTATCCATTCTTCAGTTGAGGGGCATCTGGGTTGTTTCCAGCTTCTGGCTATTACAAATAAAGCTGCTACAAACATGGTTGAGCAAATGTCCTTATTGTGTACTTGAGCCTCTTTTGGATATATGCCTAGGAGTGGTATGGCTGGATCTTGAGGAAGTGTTATTCCTAGTTGTTTGAGATTGCGCCAGATTGATTTCCAGAGTGGTTGTACAAGTTTACATTCCCACCAGCAGTGGAGGTGGGTTCCCCATTCTCCACAACCTCTCCAGCATGTGTTGTCACTTGAGTTTTTGATCTTGGCCATCCTGATGGGTGTAAGGTGAAATCTCAGGGTCGTTTTGATTTGCATGTCCTTGATGGCTAATGAGGTTGAGCATTTCTTTAAGTGTTTCTCTGCCATTCGATATTCCTCTATCGAGAATTCTCTGTTTAGGTTTGTTCCCCATTTTTTAATTGGATTACTTGGTTTGTTGCTTTTTAGCTTCTTTCGTTCTTTATATATACTGGATATTAGCCCTATGTCAGATAAAGGGTTGGTGAAGATTCTTTCCCAATCTGTAGGCAGTCGTTTTGTTTTGAGGACGGTGTCCTTTGCTTTACAGAAGCTTTTCAGTTTCATGAGGTCCCATTTATTGATTGTTGCTCTTAGAGCCTGTGCTGTTGGTATTCTGTTCAGGAAGTTGTCTCCTGTACCAATGAGTTCTAGGGTCTTCCCCACTTTTTCTTCTAACTGATTTAATGTGTCTGGTTTTATGTTGAGCGCTTTGATCCAATATCAGAAGTTGGAAAGATCTCTCATGCTTGGCAGGATTAACATAGTAAAAATGGCCATCTTACCAAAAGCAGTCTACAGATTCAGTGCAATTCCCATCAAATTACCAACACAATTCTTTACAGACCTTAAAAGAAAAATTTTCAACTTCATATGGAATAACAAGAAACCCAGAATTGCTAAAACAATCCTCTACAACAAAAGATCTTCTGGAGGTATCTCCATCCCTGATCTTAAGCTGTTTTATAGAGCAACAGTAATAAAAACTGCATGGTACTGGCATAGAAACAGAATGATGAATCAATGGAACGGAACAGAAGACCCAGAAATAAACCCACACACTTATGGACACCTGATCTTTGACAAAGATGCCAAAACCATACAATGGAAAAAAGATCGTATCTTCAACAAATAGTGCTGGTCTAATTGTATATCTACATGTAGAAAAATGCAGATAGATCCATACTTATCACCCTGCACAAAACTAAAGCTTATTAGATCTTACCAGGACTGGCTGCATTGTCTTCCTCTGTGGCCTGGTAAGGCTGCCCCCCTCTGGGGGAGGTGATCAAAGATCAAGCCACTGAGTTCATGTCAGAGACAGTCCCTGTTCTCCTTACTAGGGAACCCACTCAGAGACTGAGTGCCATGGGCTACATCTGTGCAGGGGTTCTAGGTTATCTCCCTGCATGGTCCTCTGTTGGAGTATCAGTCTCAGAAAAGTCCCCTGTGCCCAGATTTTTTGGTTTTGTTGCTCTCCTTGTGGAGCTCCTGTCCCTTCCAGGTCTTTCTGTCTCTTCCTTCATAAGATTCCCTGCACTGTGTCCAAAGTTTGGCTATGAGTCTCAGTATCTGCTTTGATACCCTGCTGGGTAGAGTCTTTCAGAAGCCCTCTGTGGTAGGCTTCTGTCCTGTACCCTGTTTTCTCCCTCTTCCGATGTCTATCTCATTTGCCTTTCTGAATGAGGATTGATCATCTTACCCAGGGTCCTCCTTCTTGCTTAGCTTCTTTAGTGTATAGATTTTAGTATGTTAAAGCAACAAATCAAGCAATCCAATTAAAAAATGGGGTACAGAGCTGAACAGAGAATTCTCAATAGAGGAATATTGAACGCTTAAAGAAACGCTCAACATCCTTAGTCATCAAGGAAATGCAAATCAAAATGACCCTGAGATTTCACCTCACACCCATCAGAATGGCTAAGATCAAAAACTCAAGTGACCACACATGCTGGAGAGGTTGTGGAGAAAGGGGAACCCTCCTCCACTGCTGGTGGGAATGTAAACTTGTACTACCACTCTGGAAATAAATCTGGCACTTTCTCAGACAATTAGGAATAGCGCTTCCTCAAGATCCAGCTATATCACTCCTAAACATATATCCAAAAGATGCTCAAGTATACAACAAAGACATTTGCTCAACCATGTTTGTAGCAGCTTTATTTGTAATAGCCAGAATCTGGAAACAACCCAGATGTCCAACAACGGAGGAATGGATACAGAAATTGTGGTACATTTACACCATGGAATATTACTCAGTAATTAAAAACAAGGAAATCATGAAATTTGCAGGTAAATGGTGGGAACTAGAAAACATAAGGAGTGAGGTATCCGAGAAGCAGAAAGACACACATGGTGTATACTCACTTATAAATGGATATTAGATGTATACTATAGGATAAACATATTAAAATCTTCAGTTGTTCGCAACCCTCGATAGATTTGGCAGAACTGGACCTTGAAGACTGTTCTGCACTTGGTTCCACCCCAGTGGAACACCCCAGGCTGCTTCAGGAGGGAGCAGCTCTTCTTCATGTTAGAGCAATTGCAGTGGTTACTGGAACAGTGTCACATTCTGGCAGGCTCTTACCAGAGTCCGCCTTAGGAGGTGGGCCCCAGGAATTCACGTGTTTCCCAAGGAAAAGAAATCTTTTTTTTTTTTTCAGCTCAAATCAACAATACAAGGTGTAAGGCCAACACTTTCTGAAAACTGCCCTCCAGACACTCCCCAGGGTGAGTGCAGTGGAGATCCAGTGTGCCAAGAGCTTGCTGATACCAGATGTAGCAGTCAGTCCAGTCAGGAGTCCCAGTACCTATGCCACAGCCTTGGAAAGTAGGACACTCACTTTCTAGAGAGCTGCAGATGCTGTTGAAGTTTCAATTTTCTCCCTGGCATTTAAACCATATGAATTTGTGTGTGTATGTGTGTGTCAAAGAATAGAAAATTAGTTTTAATTGTTACTTATGAGGCACCATATGGCTACACTATAATTTTGGCATCCCATGGAGCTGCACGTGCATATGGAAAATGAAATTAATTGGAAATCACACCCTGAAATCTATTATTAAGTTAATATAGCTAACAGCTTGTGGGGTGTCCTCTCACTCAGCATGATGTAATTGCACATAATAACAAGTAGTTATAAGCTCACAGAGGAGACAGGCCTGGGTACACAGAGGTCAAGGGGACAGGCTTGGAAAGGAAGAACATCAGTAACGGATGCCACAGCAAACAGTGCAATTTCTCACTGTCTGCAGACCCAGGGAACACGGAGGAGTTTATTCATACTCAAATGGATTGATCAGCATTCTTTTGAACTGTATACCAAAGGGACTGATTTCATTTTTCAAACTAGTATGGTGAGCTAAGGTCACTCTTGATGGAATTAGTAACACTGAGCTGTGCCTGGAAATCCACTGTGACTCTTTAAGGCTTGGAATGTACATTCAGAATTCTTGGAATTTAGATTTATTACTCTTACATTTCTGAATAATTACAACTGAAGAAACACTGGCATTATGGTGTTGTTCAAACATGAAGCATGGAAACCACTGAGTTAGATTCTGTCTCTCAGTCAGCTCTGTAGTACACAAACCTACAGCTGTTGAACACTGACTTCTCTGACTGGGTTTCAAGCTTTAAAATAGAGTAAGTTACAGATGGCAGCCTAGAGGTTCATTTGTTGAAATAATGAACAAAGACTTTATATCTTTTATGTATTTTAGGAAGTGTGTCAGTTTTTAGTTTTGTCTCCTTGAACTTGTGAGGCACCAGCCATTCTATGCATCTCAGCAAATAGGATGTGTCAGGAAATAAAACCTTTGTGTAATATACATTTGAATATGAAATGAGGCAAAGGTATGGTTTTCTAAATAGAGTCTTCATTAGATATATTAGACACAGTCTCTATCCATTATCAGTTGATGCCTGAACTGTTATAAATGGCTGTTTACTTTATCATATTACTAGTTATTAAAAAATTTAAATTCTGGTGTGTGTGTGTGTGTGTGTGTGTGTGTGTGCGCGCGCATGTGTTTATATGTGTACACATGCACACACATGCCACTATATGCCTATGCAAGTCAAAGGGCAATTTTGGGGAGTTTCTTCTCTCCTTTCTCTACATGGGTCTTAGCAGCAGCACTTTACTTGTTAAGCTATTTCTCTGGCACTAGTCATATTAATAATTTTTAAGGTATCAATGTTAGATACTTTCCTTGCTTTGACTAAATACCTGACAGGAAGCAACGTAATGGAGGAAGGGTATATTTTCGATTGCAGTTAAAATAAGGATACAGTTTGTACTTCGGGGAAAGGCATGGTGGCCGGAGTATAAAGCAGGAAGTGAGGCCTTGCTGTAAAAGCCTCAAGCCCCATGCTTAGTGACCAGGTTCCTCCAGTGAGGGTCAACTTCTCAAGGCATCAGACCACAACAGCACCCCCCAGTGGAGACTGCAGCTTCAAACACATGCTCCTGTAGAGAACATTTGGCTTTGGAGGCACAGCAACATAACAGACCCATTAGACTGTGTGTGCTTAAATGGCGTAGACTTGACCCGAGGAAGAAATCTTTTCCTCAGCTTTATTCTTCCAGTGAAAGTGGCCACAATGGAAGCTCTGCCTCTCAGATAGATCTACAATCAGAGCTGGGAGACTCATTGACCAAGCTTTTGGTCAGCGGTAAACTGACAGTTACTTTTGGAGTAAATACTAGTCCAGTCACATCAAAGCATTTCCTCAATAGCAAGAGTCCTGCTTCTTGTCCTACGTATGTATGCCTTAACACTGCTGGAACCATGAGGTTTGACCATCTTCCCAGCGGTCTCGCCTCTCCTGACTGCAGCCTTCTCATTCCTCCTCATCTACATTCTTGGCACGCTGTCAGATGAATCACTGACTAGGTTCCCTTCCCGTAAGGGCTCGCACAGCCTGTTTCCATCATCTCCAGGACACTCACTTCTTCCTCAGCACCACAGGCCTCCACGGCCTCTCAGTTCTTCCAGCCTCCACCTTCTTTGGAACTAATTGTGGACTTGTGGCTTACTTATGGCCAGTGTCAGTCAGTTTGGTTGTGAATCAGGAGACACGTGTTGAAGGGTTACAATGATGGTGCGATTATAACACCCACCCCAGGATGGAAATAAGCCTCCTTTATTTGAAAAATTTTAATTATCATTTAAACATTTTGATCTCTCACCTGCTGAATTTAATTTAATACTATACTTTTGGGACAATAAAAAATGAAAACAACTCCAAATTCAATAAGGAAATAAAATTTTAAAAGAGGCTGGCACCAAATTTGTTAAAGTACTCTAAGGGTGTTGGATTTCATTTCCCTAAATCACATGGCAAAACTAAAGAAGTATGAAATATTGTTATCAAATATAAAGGATTCTATGGAATGGCATTAAGATCCTTAGGGAAGAAAAAAGGTAAGTTGTAAAAACATACAAAATAAACCAACCTACATACAATGTGATAGGCACTTCTGGCTTTGAAAAGGCGACCGACTTTTGTCTGATAGAATCAGGGGGAACTCACTAGATACAGGCAGAGCCATGTAACCCGAATGACCCCAGGGTGTTCTAGATCCTTCTCGGGGGGGGTGGGGGTGGAGTTCTGTTTATCTTGGCAACTGTTAAAAATAATTTTGGGGACCAGAACGATGGCTTAGTTGGTAAGGTTCTTGCCACTCAAGTGTGAGTACCTGAGCTCAATTCTTAGAACCCATAAGAAGCTGGCAGTGGCAACCATGCCCTCTAATCCCAGTGCTGGGAGTTGGATCCTCAAAACTCAGTGGCCAGCCATGCTAACAGAGTCTGCCAGTTCAAGAACAGAGAAAGACCTTGTCCCAAAAGACAAGGTAGATAGCATCAAAGAAATGATACACAAGGTAGATCTCTGGCTTTAGACACAGACGCACACATACATCCACACACACACACACACACACACACACACACACACACACACCTGTGTGTACAGGTGCACGCACACCCATGGATGCACGCACAGAGATTTAGGATTTAGATCCTTTATCAGGACTCTGTAAGAACCAAACATTCCTCACCTGGCTAAGATGAAGGTGTTTGGGGTGTGTGACCTTGCCTGAAACATAGGATTTGAAAGTGTTTACTTACAAGCTTTAGCCCCAGGAAAATCTAAAATTTGCCAAACAGAGGATCAATACTTGTAAGTGATCAGTTACCTGCTACATTGGTTTCCTTATGGGTTTGCACTAGCAGAGTTTGGCACTTTAATTCTGTAATCAGGTAGGCATCAGTTCTGCTTTATGTGCTTTGTTGAGTAATTGACATTACTTTGTAATTTTATGTTGAAGGATAAAGTTTTTGACAGTGATTGTAAATGATATTATAATGCTTTAAGAGTTCACAGAATCTTTTCAGTTTATTAGGGAATTGGCCATGCAGTTTAGTACTCGAGAAGGTTTTGCTTGTGGTATCAGACATTTGAAGCCCTTGAGAGAAAATAAATGTACTAGATTTATAAATGCTGCTTCAGATGTTTAAGGGAAATTAAGTCCATGTTGATGACTGAAGGGAGTTTAGTGTCCATCGTAGGTTGACTGAGCCATAATCAGAGGCCCCCTTGAAAATGAATTAAAGGTTTAAACTTATAATTAGGACACTAAGATTTGCAATTTGAACTCCAAGGTTATGAGGGGAAATAGACTTTTATATATTTGTTACTTTGCTAGAGGAAAGTCCGTTGAAAACTAAGTTCTGCTTTGGAGCGAAGCTTCTATAGGCTCTCCAAACACAGGGCACAGGACCTTTCCCTGACTGTAGTGGTTCCGTGGTGGCCGAGTTTGCAGTCCTGGCAGGCTGCATGGCCCGTGCAGATTTCTCGTGACAGCATGTGGCCTCACATAGCAAGCATGGGGTCTGTGAGTCTTCTCTCATGAGCTGCTGTCCTAGGAAGCCAGGCAGATTCACTTCAGGCCTCGGTTGGGTGAGAAGTGTGTAGGAAAGATTGGGAGACACCCATTCAACCACACCTCAGTGTCTTTCTAACTTGGGTGTCAGCTGTGAACTATCCAGCGGTTTCTGAATTATGTGGTTACTGGGAAGATTAGAACACTGAATTGGAACACCTGTATTATTTGTCACTAAGGGCAAGCGCAGGAGACAAAAGTTGCATTTTGTTGAGAAAGGAGAGGCTGAGGGGTAGTTTAGGAACTACCGGGCAGTTCAAGAGGTTGAGGCCTAAAACCTAGAATAGCTGGTCTTCATTATCTGCTTGCTTGGCTGCTCAGCACTGTGCATTCACAGAGCTGGAGAGGCACTGTTATATCCTCCCCTTCGTGGAGAAACAGGGTTGGGGGCTTTGGTAGCTTTTCCAGCTCTGAGAGTTGAATTTCAGTGTATATTTGCAGAGTGTGATGCATGTCTGTCGGACAGAAACCTGTCTTTCAGCCACCCATGCTGACCACTCTCTTCAGTAGCCACAGTAGAGAAGGCAGCACCTTTGAGTTGCTGTTTGACTCCCATACCCCATTGGCTCGCTGCATTGCATGCACAGTACAAGCAGCGGGTATACGTGGTCACAGAATGGGCTTGCTTCTTCTTACAAAAGGCATATGTCTGTGTGTGCCTGAGGACATAAATGTGCATCTGAGGCTATGTATGTGCACCACACATATTCAGGTGTCCAAGGAGGTCAGAGGATGGTGTCAGATCCCCTGGAACTTGCAGGAAGTTGTGAGCCACCCAGTGTGAATGTTGAGAAGTGAACCCAGGCCCTCTTTCTTACCTACTGAGTCATACCTCTAGGCCCAGGGCTTTCTTTTGTTGTAATGTGATTGGGTATAGTAATTCACAGAACATTTGGCTCTTGTCCTAATTTCTTTACCTATCACTTAGATAAGATACCCAGAAATAAGCAACTTAGGAGATAAAGGGTTTGTTTTTGCTCACAGTTCTAAGTTACAGTCCATCATAGCAGGGAAGTCATGGTAGCTGGCGTGTGGCAGTCAAGAGCAGGAAGCACCGTACTGGCTCTACCCTTACATACCTCAGCAGCTCCTTCCTTGGGAATGGTGCCAGTGGGCAGGTTTTCTGACCTCCGTGTAAGCCACAGACATGGCCCCCAGGCCAACCTGATCTGAATAAGCCCTCATTGCCATTCTCTCTGAGGTCATTCTAGATGTGTCAAGTTGACAATTAAAACTAACCTGCACAGCCGTGTGCATAGTAAAGGGAACAGTCTACTCATGAACTGACACTATTGGGGATTCCACGATGGAGGGTTAGGTACAGCCTTGTGTGTGACTCAAACTGAAAAGTTCTGTGGTTGATGTTATTGATCCCTGTGCTGTTTTTTTCTTTGTTGCAGTTTGCTTACAAACTAACAGTTTCCATTTTGACATCCTTATGCCTGTGTTATCGTTATACTTTTTCATTGTCTCCCTCCTTCTCGGGCAGTCCCTCCTTGAAAATTTATCATAGTATTCTCTTGTTTCCCTCTTGAATCCCTTTAAACTGCCTCTTGAATCCCTTTAAACTGCCTCCTTCCCTCGTGTTGTAATGTAATTTCTACTTTCATGTCCTGTATGTATCTTTGTCTGTCTCTCTCACCTATTTTCCATCCATCAATCCTATATCCATAAATTTATACATCTATGCAAATCTGCATTGTACACGTGAAATAAAACATAGAATATTTGTCTTTCTTAATCTCGCTTATTTTGCTTACAGTGACCTCAAGTTCCATTCATTTTTCTTTGTAGCCGAATAAAATTCTATTTTATAATATGTACCACATTCTCCTTATCCATTTACTGAGAAAGCAAATTGATCAATAAGTGGGCTACAGAAGCAAATAGTCTGTTCTCAGAGAAAGAAATGTAAATGGCCAGTAAGGAGTTGAAAGAATGTTCAACATCCTTAGCCATTGAGGACATGTTTATTAAAACTACGATGAGGTTCCATCTTACTCTAGTCAGTATGGCTGTTGTCAAGAGAAGGTACAACAACAAATGCAGGTGAGCATATGAGGAAAGCGGATGGGAATGTAAACTTATAGAAACCAGTGTGGACACTCTTCTGAATCCAAAATTAGAACTGCCATATGACCCAACTGTGCCACCGAAGGACTCTAAGCACACCAGAGTTAACTTGGAAATCCTGCTTATTGTTGCAGTATTCACAGTGAGTGTCTTTTCTTCATTGTTCCTGGCAGCCAGTTTTGAAGAAATGTCCTCTGTTCAGGATTTACTGTTCTGTGATCTTCAACACGTTACAGTATTCCTTTGAGTTTTGGTGTCCCGATCTTAAAGAACGGTATCTGCTGCAGAGGATTGATGTGAAATTAACTGAGGTGTGGAGTCCTTAGAACAGCTCTTCATATGTGTCCAGGGTCGACCACGGGATGAGGTGTAACAAGCCAGCAGTGCTGACGGAAAGGACAGATAGCCAGCTGCACGGACTTGGCTGTATCAAATGCCAGCAAGTGTCAGCACCTAGTTCGCTGTCCCACTCGTGGTCCTTTTCCAGCAGGCAGCTGCGGAGACCTCCCAGTACCAGTGCTGGTGGGAAATATGCTGCGCTGATGCAAGCTTCCACCTGCTCGTGAGACCCGTCGTGGAGCGGCTCCAGATGGAGTGGAGGGACGTGTTCTCAGCTAGAGCACAGGATACATGGGCCAAGGCCACTGGTGCTAGGTGATTGTCATGGGTATCAAAGGGGACATTGAGAAGCAGGAAGGAGATACATGGGCCCTGGAACTAATCAGAATATCCAGGATAAATGGAAACATGTTGTGTGTTTGCAACTGGGGAATCCTTTAACCACCCAGAGGTAGTGAGTAGCAGTCCACTTGGAAGGTAGTGTTAGGTAGAGCAGAGTGTCAGACCTTCAGGCTGCTCTGGAAGGCAGCACTGTTCCCAAATCTATCACCAATCATATATGCCTGTCAGCCCGTGTACATGTCAGTTATCATTTCTGAATGATAGAAGGAAGTACACATAGGTGTCCTGCATTTTCTTAATTTAACACTTGCAAAATCAACTCATTATTATATAATCTAATTGTATATTTATTACTTCTGGTGTGCAAGTGTAATATTGATCAACTTCATTTTGTAGATTGTAAATTCCAGGCGCTTATCCCCAGCCAAAGTCAGTCTGCAGCTGCTTACTGAGATATGAAACTCAGCTTTTATCCGAAGCTATGGGTCCCATAGCCAGGATCATTTACATTGCTCTCTGATCCTCACCAGGCTATTTTCTAGAAGATCCATAAAAGGGGTGGAAATAATGGATACAGAAGAAGGTTAATAGTTTTGCTTGGTACTTAGACTGTTGTTGTCGGACACTATCTCATGAGGGCTTGTTACTCCTTTTAGGTCACACATAAGGAATAAGGCAGCTTCTAGCAAGGCGCCCACAAGGTACCTGGATGGGAAGGACCAGCTAATTTTTGCTAGTGTAGCTTCATCTTTCCTGGATGAAAGATGCCTATTGGCCTTAAACTAGCAGCCCAGCTGTTGAGTTGCAGAGCAGTAGCATCTTATTCTTATTCCCCTCTTTAACTCCACACCTATTGTGACATGAAGAGGTGGTACTAAGCCCAGGGTGGCTGGATGGTGGCTCTCTAATTTTCAGGTATCTGATTTGATCTAATGGATGGTTTAAAAAAATATACCATTTCTTCCTTATTTGTGTTATCTGCAACAAATCTTCACTGTGTGTGGTGTTGTGGCGGGGGTAGGGCTGTGTTTAACAGCTACCTTCTGCAACTAACTTGAGCTAGTACTTATCTTCAGTCTACATATATGCATATGTGTACCTGTGTTTAATGGCCTGTGTCTGGGACCATAACGCACCTTTTCTTCTATTCTTCCCCTTTCATTTAAATCTGAAGAGTTGTTTTTTTTTTTTTCTCTCCAATTTTAAGCAGTCATTAGAATGCAGGTCATATCAAAACTATAAAGAAGATGTAAAAATGACTTGAACACCAGGTAACCACTGCTGCTGTGTGTATTCTATCATTTGAGTCTTTTAGGGTATTTACAACAGTGTTTTTCAAAGCTTTCGAGACAATAATGCAGTCTAGTTTGTAATGCAAATAATCTTTGGCTTTTATCTTCTAAATACTGTCTGGTACTTTTCTTTGAAAAACCCTGTAGGGTTAGAGAAAGTCTGGAGTCCTAAGTTAGCTTAGGTTTCAGGCAGGTGACAGTGACATTGATGTCACAGAAAAACATTTGCATACAGTTATTTTCATTATTTCATCACATAAGCATCAGGCCATAGCTGCTGTCATTCTCCTAGCTTTTCTAGAAGTTGTGAATGTGCCCAGGAGAAGTGGAATAGCATGTGGGAATACCTGGATAGGCAAGACTCAAGGAAACACTTAGGGCCAGCCATCAGTTATATATTCCTTTGAGTTTAGAAACATCACTGTCAGAGAGGCCATGTTTAAGTAGTCGATTCCCTCTATATTCTAAAAGCTGTATGTGTTCATATTTTTTTTAAATCCTTCTTGCAGTGATGTTTTGTCTGCCACTTACTGACTGGCCTAAGGAGTTTCCAGCAGGATTCTTTTTAGTTTGTAGCAGGGAGGCACACCTGGATTTGTGTATTCTTGTTATGTACCCACATTTAGGTCAGTCATTAGACATGGAGCTTTGTATTAAGGTGAAGGTTTTTCATGTTTTTATGACACACCCCAATTGTTCGTTCATTCATTCCCTCCCTCCCTTCCTCTTTCACACCAGTCCTCATTCAGTTCTCACTGTTCTATAATTTACTCTTTAGCCAATGATACCTTTGAACTCCCAACCTTCCTGCCTCCAGCTCCCAAGTGCTTAGATCACGTGAACTGCCAGCAGGATGGTTGTTTTGTTTTGGAGTACATGTGTAATGTCAGAGGACAGCACTCTGGAGTTTTCTCTTTGCACCTTCAAGTGGATTCTGGGGATCAAACTCAAGTCTTCAGGCTTTGGTGGCAAGTGTTTTTACACACTGAGTCATCTCATCAGCCCCTTCTAAATATTTTATTCTCAGGCTACCTTAGGTGAGGAGTTTTCAGGAATGGTATTGCCCTTCTTTGGTAAGGGCGTAGGCCTTACAGCATGACACATTGAATGACACACCTCAGAACCGGCTGCTACACTGTATTTAAATTTCATCTCTTCCAAAAGAAACTAAATAGATACTGAACTTTGGTAACTGATGTCTTATTAGTGAATTTAAGGGCAGCTGTTCCGATTTTTTTCAGTTTACTTAAAATATGTGTGAGGAAAAAAAATATGCTATGATGGAGAGATGTGTCATAGAACAAACAGCAGCAGTGGCTGTGTTGGCCCTTGGTGCTGGGAAGGTAGATGACCTACATGGCAGTGGTTCAGCATTCTGTGTGATTAGAAACTTGAAATGTGAGCGGGGTCAGGGTGGAGTCCTGGTCACGAGAATCTGTGTGAGCGGTTAAGGCCCCACCTCCTTCCAGGGCAGACACTCTCCTTTGGTCATTTGTGGGGGAGGCTAGTGAGGCAGTCTTACCCTGCTTCGTGCTGTGTGTCCCACACTGGAGGTGTAAGGCACGGACCGTGCAGAGCTGTGACGCAGGCCTCTCCTTGCCCGCCCCACCTATTGACCCTATTAATGCGGCATCACTGAAAGGCTTTCAGTGGGGAGGTGGCATCTATATTGTGAGACTTGTCTGTGACCCTGACTTCAGAGCTAACTTTTTAACACTGGTTCATAAAGACCGACCCTTTTGTGGAAGGATGGGGCATCTCCTTTTGGACATCTCTGTAGCTTCTGGACAGGAGTCCTGGGAAATTCTTTCCGGGCAGCAGGGTCTTCTCTTTTCTCCATGAGAAACCATGTTTATGTATCATGCCTGCTGTCCCACATCATGCTAGGAGGCAAAGAGAAAGCTTGGGCGAGGCTGCAGGTAAGCTTAAGGATGTTAGCACTGGGACTAGAGTTGTCAGTTGTTGCCAGGGGGTGGGGCAGGGTAGGGGCTGAGTTTAGTCTTACTTTCCTTTAAATGTACCGTAAAATATGGTAGAAGTAGTTTGGGTGTTAATGTTAATGGTTTTTGTTTCTTTTTTTTTTCTTTCATTAGTGTTTCTTTTCCCTGCTGAGGTTTTGAATGTCACATGGTTATATTTTCTACTAATATATGTCATGAGACATTTCATCTGTCCTCTAATTTGCATAAAACACAGTAGCAATTTCGTCTAAAGAGCTGATGCTGAGTCTTCAAGGGCCTTCATGCTTTGTTCATGGATGTTAGTGACTGTCCTGCGTCTGTAGCCTGGTAGTGTTACACAGTTTCAGATAAGCCTCAGGTATATCAGTAAGGTCACAGGGATTTGGGAGCTCAGTGTTAAGAGATTGTATTCTTAAACTTTTCTCTAGAAATTAAGTGTTGGTTTACTTTTTAACAAACCTGAGATTACTAGTATTAATCTATATAAAGGAACAAGATTTTATCTATTTCTGAGGCGTAAAAGATAGGACATCGAATCTTTCTGGACATGATTTTTATTTAGCGATAAAATTTTTATCATTAGCAAGGTATTAATGGTTATGCAAGCAATAAACAATAGCTAAAGGCAGAAGAGTAGATGAGCTTACTGTGGTAATTTGGATGGTGTCTGTAGCATGTGTGCATGTATCATGTACCAGCATGAAAAAGCAGTGATTTAAAAGAGTAATTTCAGGAGTTTTGTGGAGACCAAAATGAAAAATTTCCCCTGAAAATATAAGCATGTTTTGTGTTAATATAATATTATGGCCTTCTTTATACTCAACAAATTGTTCGAAGCATTTTTACTCTGCCCTGATAAGTATCTGAGTGAAGAGATTGTTTTTCATAATGCCTAATAAATTGGTTATCACACTGTATAAAATGTTACATTTAAAAGTTAATAAAAGTCTTATTAGTAATAAAAAAGTATTTCTAAATCTTTGCCCTGGACAAGTTTCTATTTGAATTTTCAAATCTCTTTCCTAAAAAATGAAGTCAGTGAACCACAGAGATAACAAGCGTGTCAGTATTTGCCCTGGCACTAATCAGAAGCCAAGCTATCGGACAGACCAGGTACCATGTGTTGAATGAATAATGAAAATGTGTTACACATGAGGAGTACTACTCACCCATAAAGAGAAAAATGATTTCATTTGTATGAAGATGGCTAGAAATGGAGATGATTGTGTTAGACCAAATGAAACAGGCTTATAAAGACAGGTGTCCTGTGTTTCCTCCTGTGAGTAGAATCTGTGGGGAAGAAGGCAAAGTGGAATTACATGGAAAAGAAGGAAAGAGGGAAAAGACAGGAGCAGGGGTCAAAGAAGGAAATAAGGGGGGTGATAAATAATCAGGACGCATCACATGCCTGCATGAACCATCACAGTAAATCCATTTTTGTATCATTAATATCCACGAACAAGTGTACATTTACAGCTGTAGCAAAGCCTGTCACACAGACCATTCTATTTCTATGTTTTATTTATAAACTTGCTATTTCAGGAATATGCGGTTTGAGTCTGATGGGTGGCATTTTTGTGGGAGGCTGAGAATCCAGTCAGTTGAGTGGTGTGGACAGTGTTGAGGTGTTTGATTCTAGAGTCTCTGGGCTCACTGTTGATGGGACCATGTCAGGCATGACTTAAGTTGGAATTAGGATGCCACTGGAATCTGTATGCAGAAAGAGTTATCACAGTGTCCTTTTCTTCACATGACCTATTTACAACCTGTAGAGGTATGTATCCAAGCGCAGAAAACATTACAGTAGTGATTGCAGATTGATGACTCAATTCTAAAATTCGGAATCCTCAGGCTTACGAAAGCAGCTCAACTCCGAGGCTTCAAACTTAACTGTTAACCCTGTCATTTAAGGTTCTTAGCAAAAAATTCATCTTCCCATGATAACTTTCAACTCTTGCCTCCTGTTGTCCCTTCTCATTGCCTTCTGGTAGTAGGGAGATTTGCCATGCTGAGACACAGCTTAACAGCGTCAGGTAGGATTCTGTCAAGCCTCCTGAGTGGTAATCACTACACAGAAGTTAGTGCTCTGAACTGAAAGCTGGGTGTTCCATTTTGCTCCTGTTGCTGAACCATCGCAGTTAGAGTTTCCTCAGCAGGTCCAGGGCACTGGTTGACACAGGTGGTGATTGGGGCCACTCTGTGTTCTGCATTTGGCCAAGGGTTGTGTTTGGAAAGAAGGCAGCCTGGAATAAAACCCAGTGTGCTGTTATTTTCAGTGTTGGCAAACTGCTAAAAATAACATATTCTCCGACAGCATTCATTCATTCATTCATTCATTCATTCATTCATTCATTCATTCTTAAGACAGGGTCTCACCACGTAGCTCTGGCTGTCCTGGAAGTCTCTCTGTAGACCAGGCTGGCCTCATATTTACAGAGCACTACTTGCCTAGGCCTCCATGTGCTGGGATTCACTGTGTGTCCCCTCTCAGACATTCTTGACAAACATTTTTATTGTGGCTGTGAACTGTGTCTCATGAATATTATTTTGTATAAATATATTTTCAGAATGCCACCTCTGAAGAACAAAGTGGAGCATTGAAAACTTGCCTAATAAAAACATGTCTTATTTGAGTGTTTTTTCTTAATGATTTTAACTTTTTCATTTATATTTAACTATGCTTCCAAGAGCATCCATTATCCAGAATGAGACTTGGGGGACCATAAACCTGGTACAAAACTGTATTATAGTCAGAATAACTCACGAAGGAGGTAACATTTGCAGCCAGTAAAGTAAAACCATGGGTAGAGTGTCCTAAAAAAATCTATATAATGTTCTCTAAGGTTATAGGGTGTTTGAGAAGTTTACATGTGTCATCTGTACATTGAGCAACTATGTCTAGTGTGGCCTTTTTATCTATACATGAAATTGTATTAAGTGATTTCCATCACACTGCTTTTCATGATGAAAAACTTAACCAAGAAAGGAGTAAAATACAGTAGGCGCATTGCTTGCTAAGATCACTACGCATTAAATTCAGGAGCAAGAATGGCACATGTGGGCCAGCTATAGTCTAATAATGTGACTGTTGATATGTATACGCAATTTGTTTCTGTAGATAGTCCACCATGCCTCCCCACTTCCAGCTTGTTACACTGTGGTTAAGTAAAATTGTCCAGGTAACTTGAGTTGGATGCGTGGGCCCTTCTGTAATTCTGGTTGATACAGAGCAGGAGGTAATATTCAGATAACCAGATTTGTTTGTGCTTTTATTTTTGGAAAGTCAGGTCTTTGAGTGAAATGAAAACAGTGACATTAAATGGAATGAACTTGGTAAATACTGCAGGAAAAGCCTGGTAACCTTTGAGTAGAATTTGGCCTCTTTCCATAAATTTAAATAAGTACCTGTTGAATTAAACCTCTTCTTGAGTCTTCCTCAGGAAGGGGAACGGCTTTACAGGAGGCTGCTCGCTCACCATACTCAGCACTTAGTTATTTTAGTGAACGTATTTTTGACTGGCGTATAGGTTGTGAGAGATGGCAGATTGAATAGCCCCCTTTTCCTGTTTTTCTGTTTTAACTGACTTCAGGGCTTTGAGTATGACTCAGTGGCAGAGCACATCCTTAGCATGGGCTAGGATGGGTCAATCCCAGGCTTCTATTTGTGGCATGACAAAACAAACCCAAACATTAGTGTCCTGATATGTGGCTTCAGTCACCAAAACGGTTGCTTGGCTTACCACCAGGGTGGCATAGAATCCTTTGACTTGAGGCCAGATAGTGACAGGCCAACAAGTAACTTGCATTAAGGCTACAGGCATTTCTGGGCCTTGGTGTTTGGTAACTGGTTTAATCAGTCTTTGGGGTGCCACTTATCAGCAGCCAGTTAGCTGTGTTGCCTGGTGTTCCAGTTGTGTTGCTAAAAAGCTGGGAGGGGAAGCATTTCTCTCCCAGCGCCAAGGACAAGGGCATGGAAGATGATAATGACAGTGGAATGTCCTGAGGCTCTTAAAGAATTCGAAGTGACTGTAATTAAACCTTTAAGCAGACAGAGAAATGTACTTTTTCCACTTGATGTCTTCAGAAGACAAATAGGAAATGTCTCTCCCTGAACCATTTTTGGCAATCACTGAGAAAAATTGTTACGGTGGTAGCCATCATCCTGTATTTTATGAACGCACCAGCCAATGATGAGATCAGCACTTCAGTGACTCTATTGCGTTTCTTCTTCATGCTGTTGTAGCACGGTGTGTGCTGTTAAAATAACCTCTTTTCAGACGGGTGTTTTCTTTCACCCTTTGTGTCTCTTCTACAAGAGTTTTGTTTGCTGTTGTCTTACAGCACTGAGGGTGGAACCAGGGTTGCTGGCCTACTGAGCCACGTATACTCCTAACCCTAGTGTTGGGCCTTTAGTCCAGGTTCTGTCAATGCGCATGCACTTGCTGCTGATCTCTGCAGTGGCCTGAATGAGCAGTGAGCTCATTTGTCTTGGTTACTGTTCTGGTGAGTTCTGATACTATGACCAGTGACCATGGCCTGTTTTCAGCCAGCCTTCTTGGGTGCCAGCTTGTTCTGAGTCAGGGTTTGGCTGATAATGTGATGCTTCATGTTGAGGGCAGAAGCAAGAATCAAAGGCGGGGAAGGGTTGTGTTCTAAGGAGCTGTGCTTGCTTCTGAAAAGATGCCGAGCCTTGGTCGTGGGAGGATACGGCCATGTGGGAGACCAGAATCCAACGGTGAAAGTAGCAAGTGAGCCTTACAGCCGCAGCCTCAGCGTGGGCTGGCTGACCACTGCCTGACTGCAGCCTTCGGGGTGCTGGATCTTTCGCCTTGAATCTTTGCCCGATTGGCTGCGAGCACCAATGGCAATGACAATGACCTTCCTGGGTGCAGCAGCCAACAACTTCCAGATAGAACTCAACATGAATTACGGCTGTTAGTTTTAGGATTTTTATCCATTTAATTTTTGAATATTTGGAGTGCACATGCCTGTGAGTGCGGTGGAGGTTGATGTTAGGTGTTTTCTCCAGTCAGTCTTCATCTTATTTCCCGAGTCCTCTCAGTGAGCCTGGTGCTCACTGATTGAGCAAGGCTGGCCAGCCTCCGCACTCAAGGACTTCCTGTCTTCACTTCCCCAGCACTGGGATCACAGGCTTGTGCCATTGTACCCAGCTTATGTGGGTGCTGGGGATCAGAACTCGGTCCTTGTGCACACAGAGCAAGCACTTTACCTACCAGACCACCTCCCTCCCAGCTCCCAGTCACTTCTAATTTTCAAGACAGTCTTCATTATGGTTTCACGTAGAAGACTGAGTCCCTGAGGCCTGTGGTTAACACAGCCTCTTTGAGTGAAGGACACAGGCAGGCCTAAAATTCAAGACACAAAACCCCAGCTGCAGAAACAGAAAGCCATGGCAGCCTAATGGAAGATGATATAGTTCTCTGATCTAAGGAAAAACTATTCACAAACACAATATCAGCTATTCAGTGGTTCCTGTTTGGTTTTTAAACACATTTAATTTGGAGCATTCCCTCTATCTGCCAATAGGGAAAGGGCAGTCTCTTGCTTGCTAAAGGCGCCATTTATCACTCGGTGGCTCCTTGCCTCACTTCCCCGCCAGGCCTATAGACATGTTTGAGTGTATAACTCTGGTCTAAAGGTCAGGAGCAGAGAGTCTATTCTTTCTTTGTTTGAGCTGGGAAACAAATATTCCCAAACCTTTTTTCCCCCAGGACATTTTTTTTTTTCATTTTGCCAATACTTAAATATATATATATATATATATATATATATATTGCTTGCTTTTAGTTTTAATTCATTTCCTTCTTTCTTGGCCTATGCCTGTCAATAAATAGAACAACTGCTCAGAAACTGTTGGTTTCTAGGAACACAGTTCATAAAAGCAGTCTTTGTGTCCTGTCTGTAAACTCTTTCTGTACTCAGTCCAGTCTCGCTCTGACATCTCGGAGCAGGCAGTCAGACCCTTTGCCAGTTAGGAGTGTTGTTACCCAGTGAAATTCATACTGCCTCCCTGACTTCATTTAGCATCTTCCAGCACACTCAGGCGAGCAAGGGAACATGAGCCTGACTTTCCCATATGTGTGAATATCAGGCGTGAAGCTGCTGGAATGGATTTGGCTATCTTCAGTAAACATGCTTTTTTAATTTGTAATTTCTGAAGTTCCTTATTGTGTTTGTTCTCAAAGTTGGTTTAGGAGTGCTTTTAGTAATGTCCCGTGGAAGTCCTATACCATTATCTCTTTTTTTTTTTTTTTCCTGCCCCTTTAAAGAGGAAATGAAGAAAGGAAAGAATTTAAAACAACTACTGCCTGAATTTTTCTTTTTCAGATGCAAAGGAAATTGTTTTAAAAGCCCAGATCTTAGCTGGAGGACGAGGAAAAGGTGTCTTCAATAGTGGTTTGAAAGGAGGTGTTCATTTAACAAAAGAGTAAGTCTGGAGGGCTTAGGTCCCCATCCTGTTCGTGACTGAAAGTTCTTGAGCAGGAGGGCTGGGGCTGGGCTGGGCTGGGGCTGGGCTGGGGCTGGGCTGGGGCTGGGCTGGGGC
>NW_026596101.1:18142024-18229541 GCF_907164565.1 Psammomys obesus
GGCTGGGCTGGGGCTGGGCTGGGGCTGGGCTGGGGCTGGGCTGGGGCGGGTGTGCAGTACCAGGAAAGGAAAGTAAGGCTCTGGCAGGGCTCCTGAAGTACCCCGGGGAGCCCTTTTTCTGTTAGAGGGCTTTGTGTCCCTCACTGAGGAAGACTATACTTCCTCTCTCCCAGACAAGCTGTGATACATCCCAAAGAGTTGGAAACAGTACTGCTTGCAACTGAAATACCATTCCATCATGTCATTCTTATGAATAATATTCAGTGGTTCCTGTGACCAGTGGTGTCTTTGTGGCATCTGGTCTGATAGTCCATGCCTGCCTTTATCTGAGCATCCTTCCTGCATCCTTTCCCAGCACCAGCCTCTGCTTTCTTCCCATCATACTTTCATTGGTTGTTTTCCCGCGTATTGCTTACTGTTTTGCAGATCATCCACTGTCAGTGTTCCATTCAGTTTTTATCTAAAACTGTTATGCATATAGCATTGTTTCTTTGCTAATTTGTTTAGGAGGGGTGGTAGCAGAGTTTAGCATCCCTTCACTTCTTCCCCATTCCTTCATTTCTCTGTGGCTCTCACAGCCTTTGTGACAGGACTAGACACATAGAATGTGAATGCAAAGATGCATTCTGTGGGTAATGTGAGGATGTGGGTTAGAGGTGGACCGTGGCCAGGGTGGACGTGAGGGTGTGGGGTGGTGGAGGTGGACCCTGGGCAGTGTGGACGTGAGGGTGGGGGTGGTGGAGGTGGACCCTGGGCAGTGTGGACGTGAGGATGGGGGTGGTGGAGATGGACCCACCCTGGGCACTCTGGACATCAGGAGGTTGGCTAGAAGTGGTAGTCCTAGGCAGTGTGGACATCAGGAGGTTGGCTGGAAGTGGTCCTGGGTAGTTTAGATATGAGAAGGTAGGGTGGAGGAAGGAGCCCTGATGTATAGTGATTTGCAATATACCCTGATTGTCTTTTCTTTGTCATCCCCCCAACCTTTTTTTGTCCCTCTTAGCCCGAAAGTGGTGGGACAGCTGGCTCAACAGATGATTGGATATAATCTAACAACGAAGCAAACTCCGAAAGAAGGTGTGAAGGTTAACAAGGTAACATGGATGCTCTTGGTCATTTTGTATGTCCTTAAACCGAAGAGCAGAGAGCTAGACTGCGTTCTGACAGATTCTCATGAAGCCATTGCCCCATGGCTGTGTGCTGCTTTCGTTGAGGGAGTGCTTGGAAGAAGGACCCGAAGGACTGTAGACATTGCCATTTACCAAAAGCCGGTGAGGTGAATGACCAGAGCGGCGGTCTTCCATTCACGGCACCCAGGCCACGCATTGTGCTTGCAGTTGGCAAAGCTCAGCAGGGCAGCCTTGTACTCAGCAAGCCCCTCCTCTTCCCCTGTAGCTCCACCCTCAGGCTTTTCCATTAGAATTACCCTTTGCAGTGGTTTTTCTTAAAACAAAACAAAAAACACCGCAGGCTATACTTCTAAGCTACTGCTGCTAGTGTAGTACTAGTGAGGAGTGCAAGCAGTAAACTCGTACAGTGTGTGCATGCGTACATATGGCCCATAGACATGCATACGCAGAGGAAGGAAAGCTCAGGGGAAAATGGCCTGCCTCTGCTGTGCAGTTGTGAATCTTCCTGAAGCTGTTGTGCATACCCCCGTGCAAAACAAAGACCACGCGGAGACAATGTTCACAATGCAAGGTGTTTGTCGTAGAATGTGAATTCTACAGCAGAACCCCTTGGGTGTCCCATGTGGCGACCCTAAAGACAGCCAAGGCTGGAAAAGACCCATCGTAACATTGAGATGTTGGTCACTACCACATATGTTATTATTTTATTTTCACTTAGAAGCTACATAGGAAATGCTACTGTGTTCTAACAATGTTGGTAGAATACTGTTACCTAATTTGCCATGTTTTATCATCGTTTTTCCACAGTATTAGAAAGTTTAAAATTTTTTTTTATGTACAATAATTACTTCATCTACATGGCCTACTAAACAAATTTATTGGCTCCACCTTTTGTCCCTGTTCTGTTGCCATTGTATCAGAGCCTTGCAGCCTCTATCACTGTGCTGTATTTGGGGGCCACTGAGAGGTACATTCTACTTTCTGTTTTCACAGAACTTTAGAACAATTCTTGACATAGCCCTAGAAAGCTTGTCCTTACTAAATTATGGTGGGGTACGATGCTAGCTGAAATAGGGACACTGGAAAGCAGAAGATATCCTAAGGAGACATTATGCCCTTCCCTGTACAGCTCAGACTATTGTGAAAGTGCACCCCAAGAACTTGGAATCTCCTTGGGAATGCCGTTTTGGGAAAAGGGAAAGGCTGAAGCCTGCTGCTAGGCTGGGGAGGAGCTGCCCTTCCAGGAAGGTTTCACACAGCCCCAACAACCTGCCAGAGCGCCCTGCAGAAGGGACTGGAAACAGTGCCTGGCTGTCCTCACTCATGCCTACTCAGATCTCTTGCTCTAAACTCATGTCAGGACCTAAAAGATGGGCTTGGGGAGAGGGTCGCTGAACATCTGTGTTCCTCTTCCCGGTGTGTCACATTGACTGAATGTCCTTCTCTACTTTTTGCTATTGTTTGTTTAACTGGCCTGTTGAGATTTAGAGCCGAGTCTAGCTTGCTAGGATGGCCAGCACCAGGATCATCGTAAAGTCGGCTCCTGTAACAGCAGGACTTTGGGATGCTGCGAAGTCATTAGTTTTATCTACTAAAGCACCAAATCATCACAGACGCTAAGGAGCAAACCCAGAAGCTGATCGTGGGTCTGTCTCTTTACAGCCCCATCTCAGGTGGAGGGCGCAAGGACTGTCAGACTTGATTTGTTCCGGCTCAGACTGGAACTCTACATTTATTTCTCTTTTAAATCTGATTGTGCGCCTGCACCTGCATAACTAACTCAGAATTTGTCCACAGAGAGCAAAATTAGCACTTTTGTTTGTGGGGAATTGTTGTTTTATGTGGACACATGGGACTTTAGATTAGAATTTGTGAAACTTTAAAAAAGCATATAAAAGTGTATCCTCAAAGCAGATTGGCACTATATAAGTAATAGAATGCTACAGAAAAGTGCCTTGTAGCTAAGTCCCAACATGCTGGAGATAAGCATGTTCTTAAGAATTGAGGCATTGCCAGAAAACTACCAGCATAATCTATTTTTAAGTGTATTTGTATTCAATAATTCAGTAACATGTAACAGCTCCAATAGAATAAAAGTCAGAAAGTAAGACTCATGTACTCACCACCTGGAAAGAATTACTGTGTATTGTTTATTCTTTTCTGATGGCCATGGTATGTTGTCATCTTCTGTAACCACATACTCGTATCGATGCTGCTGCTTGATTACTTTCTTTGGGGATTACGTTTTTGAGACAAGGTTTCTTGGAGCTCAGGCTAGCCTCAAACTTGCTCTGCAGCAGAAAATGGCCGGTACTTCTGATTCTCCCTCAAAGCATGCTGGGCAAGTGACCGTGGCGTGTTACACCTTTCCCCCAAGTGAGGGCATGTGGTTCTAGCTCTTCTGTTTCTGCTGGCAGCAGTCTTCCAGTCAGTAAGGGCAAGTAGTATTCAACAACACCCTAAAGACAGACATTTGTGTGAAGTGTTGTGTAGTGTGACAGTGGAGATTCAGTATATTCTGACTTTGGGAAAGGCTGAGGGCTTCCCAACTGACTATGCCTTTCATTTCCAAGACAGGCATCCGGAGAGTCCATAGATAGCCCAGCTAAAGGGACAGCAGGATCCTGGTTTCCCCTTCCCAGGATATTTGGTGCCCACTATATCTCCCTTGACCTGAGTTAAGTTCAAGGATTAATGTCGTCACACAGTATCTATTAGACCTTTCACTGGAGCCAAGATAAACTATTGAGGTGTAGTCATCCTTCGTTTGAGAACCTGCACTTGAGATTGACTTTCTGAGATGCACACAGGCCCCACACTTAATGCCTAGTTCCCAGATAGCAGCAATGGCATTTCCTGCAGACTTTCTTCTCTTCCTGTTGCTGTTGTGTTTAGTGATGTGCCAACATTTCCTAGCCCATACCTCACATTGTTAATAACATGTTATGCAGAAGTATTATGATTTAAATAAATTAATACAAGCCTAAAGTCTTAGCTAACAGGAAACGTTGGAGGCTTGTGTCTGTCCACAAAGGCCAGTGTAAAAGACTACCACAACCTGGGTGGCTGTCCCTAAGTGAGATTTATTTCTCATTATCCAGGAATGAAAAGTCTCTCTTCAATTCAGTGCCTGGTGAGGAAAGGATCAAATTTCTGCTGTGTTCCCACACAGTTGGAAGGGTGAGAAAGCTGAGTTCCCATTTGAAAGGGCACAAACTCCATTCATGGGAGCATCTCTCTCGTGATCTGTTTACCTCTCAAAGGCCTGTCTCTGAGTAGTATCTCAGTGGAGAGAGGGTTACCGAACATGAATGTTGAGGAGGCACAAACCATCTACAATGTTACAGAAATGAAATTATACACTATATAGCCTTTGAAAATTGGCTTTTATCCCGCATTTGTCATAATTTTCTGGAGATTTATGGAGACTGTATCCTTCTCATTGCTATCTAATATTCTGTAATATGCATCTTCAACAATTTAAACCATCATCTGCTGATAGATATCTCGATTGTTTCAGGTTGGGATATTACATAGGGGTGTTCTATATGTTTATGAAAAGGTTTTGGTGTAGACAGAATATTTATTTGGGGATAAATTTTGGATTATGTGTAGTTGTATGATCAGTTGATTTTGTGTTGTATTGTTTTAGAAACTGCCAAGTATTTGGCAAGTTGTTGGTACCACTATGCACTGCCCTCCGCAGCATAGAAATGACCGTGGTTCTCCACATTCCAGCCTGCACTTGATAGTGTCATTACTGAAAATATTAGACATTTTTGTAAATTATGTAGTGCTCTTTCATCCTAAGTTAGAATTTCGTATCCTTTGAAGCTACAGATTTAGACACCCTTTCATTTGCTCACTTGCCGTTTGTAGGCTCTTCTCAAAGGCTGTGCTCATTGCCATAGCATTAAGAGAGACCACAAGTCATAGTGCCAGACTCCAGCAATTACAGGGCCTCATGCAGAAAACATTCATGGGTTCAGCTTAGGCTTGTTGCGATTTTGCTTTAGTAATAAATACTGTGTATTTATGCGATTTGCATAGTTATCTTAGCAGAGCCTTGTGTGGAACAAAAATATTTAGTTTTGATGAAGTCCAAAGTATCACTGCTCTTTTGTGGCCTGGGCTCTTGGTATGCGTTGTACAAACAAGGTTCTCCGTCAGGTTTGTAATGGTCTTTATTTTTATATCTTGCGTGTCAGTTTTGGATCTGTTGCTTTTGGTGAATGTGACAGAGTTAGGCCAGTGGTTTTTGGTTTTGCCCATGGATGTCCACTTGTACCTCTTTGGAAAATATGCGGGGTTTTTTTTTCTTTTTCCCTTTATTGTATTGCTTTTGTGTGTTTGTCAAAAATTAGCTGGCTGTATTTCTGTAAGTCTCCTGCCACTACTACTTAATTGCTGTAGCAGCATAGTAAGTTTTAAAATTATGGACACTGGTTTTTCTCACTTTATTCTTCCTTTTCAGTGCAGTTTATCCTCTTCTTGTTCTTTATCATATACTTTTTAAAGCAATCTTGTCTTAATTGAAAAAAAAAAATCCCTTACTGAGTTTTCAATAGAAATTGTGTTAAATTGCTATGTTAGCTTGGGGTGATTCAGTGTTTGCTACGTTAAACCTCAGTGTCTATGAAGACAATACCGTCTTAGCTCTGCCTTGATTCCTGTTTTCACAGTTCCATAGTGCTCAAAATAGAGGCCCAGGATATTTATTTATATAGGTTTTAGATTAATACCTAATGTTTTCTCCTTTTTTCAGTAGCAGTTATTACTAGGATTGACTTTTAGTTTCAGACATCCAATGTGCTTGCTTGGTAGATGTCTTCAAAGTCCTGTGGCCCTGAGACTCCCTTATCTGTGCTTGCTGGCAGGTCCTGCGGCATCCAGTCTCACAGTTTGCTTGCTTATGTCTCAGTTCCCTAACAAAGCTGCTTTCTTCCTTTTCTTTTGTTTTTCTTGCCTTCTTTTTTTCCCATGAATTTATTTATTCACTTTACATCCTGATCTCAGCTCCCTCTCCTCCCAATGCTCCCCATTACCCCCTCCCCCCCGTTTTCCCCTCTTCTTCTCCTCAGGGTAGGGGGGTCTCTTTTATAGGTACCAACCTGCTGTGGCACATTAAGTTGCTGCAGGACCAGGCGCATCTTCTCCCACTGAAGCCAGACAGGGTAGCCCCGTTAGGGGAACGGGATCCAAAGGCAACTGTTTTCTGTATATGTAAAGTTTTATTTGAACGTAGTGGAGCGGTAAGCAAAAAGTGTCCACTCCGTATTCTCAAAAGCTGAAGCTAGAGGCTTAGAGAAACCTTCAAGTTTACTTGAGGTGCTATTCAATGTACATGTACATACACACATAGTGATATAAAGCAGGCGTTTTTGTCTGGCTCATGTGTCATTGTGTCACATGTTGTTTTGGAGAAGAATAGGGCATGAGGCAGCATGTCTCATGAGATCCATGGTCACTGTCATCAGTACCAGTTACTTCTCTGTAGAAAACATAAAATTTGATGGTCTCATATAATCTCATATAAACTCTCTGTGGCGGTTATGAATATTTACACATTGGTATTCAACTCAGACTTAAAGGTTGAGTTACAGCAAGTATGAGGGTGGGGATGGGAAGAGAGAGGGTGGTCAACTAGAATAATGAAACTTAAGACATTTTGAATACAGAGGATCTCACAAGAACACTGTGTTGAGATTCTTTGTAGAACTCAAAGGAAGGTTCTTTTGAATTTCATTTCTCTGAGCTTCCCTCAGGACAAGTGTTTATGGAGTCCGAGTGTTTATGGAGTCCATCAAATTTCTCTGTAACAATCCCTAAAATACGTCAGCATCCTAGGTCACAAAGATGGTTTTATAACACTGTATCTTTGTGTGGACTATGCATCATTTTCCTGGGGATTTTTTTTTTAAGAAAGATATTTTTGCAAAGCAGGAGCTATTGAAGAGAGCAGCTGGTCTTCACAAACTGAAGTGTGATGGAATACACAGCACGTCAGTGTTTCAAAAGATGGAGAGTGAGGCTCTTGACTGACTTATTCTGAAGAATTAAAATGTACTGCTTCTAAGAATATCATTGAGTGTCGCACTAGACTAACTTTGCATTGGATGAATAAGTGTTAGAAGTGAGGAATGTCAAGAGGGCTTGGGTGAGAGCCCTTGCCCTGCAAGCATGAAGACCTGAGTTCAAATCTCTGTGGCTGAGTAAAAAGGCCAGGCATGGCCACATGCTTGCCTGTAGTCTCTGTGTTATGGGGGTTGAGGACAGAGGACTGCTAGAATTTACTGGCTCCTAGCCTAGTTCCATATTCAGCTAGACCCCCTGCTTAAGGAAGTAAGTCAGAACATGTCCATGCGCGCACACACACTCACATACGCACATGCCACATGCATGCACAAAAAGCAAACCGTTATATTACTGAACCTAAAATTTCAAAAATCTACCTTCATCATTTTTATTTTGTTCCTACCAAATTTCTCTAAACATCGCTCAGTCCTTCTAGAGAAACCCTTAGAAGGTAAATTTCATGGTTTCTCTGAGAGCCGAATGTAGTCAAAGTTTTGTCATCTTGAGAAGGAAAGGATAGAGTTCAGTACTTCCTTAGCTTCCAGTGTCCGGCCATTTCTCACCCAGTCACTCTGGGAGACGATGGTTTTGGGCACCCTGAAAGCCAGGAGGAGCCCTGTTGGTATATGGTTGGAATCTCACCGACCAACTGACGGTCTCCGTCTACAGAACAAACAGCTTGAAATGGGGCTGTGTCTGTGCCAGTCCTCACACTGGCAGCATCAACAGATGGGTCCTTCATGGGAATTAGGAAATATGCTGGGCTTGGGATTTGTGCAAATGTCCTCATGTGTGAGTATGTAACATACAACCAAGCCTCATTACCTACCCTGATATTTTGTTTTTAATTCATAAATTCAATAAAAGTTTGAAAAGGAGTTTCATATTCTTCCATTAGAGCTTTTAAAGTTTTCATTATATGAATAAAACTACTTTAGGGGTACCTGGGTATCTAAAATATCATGTCTTAGTACATAACTTTAAAAATGAAGGCTCGTACTAAAAAACTTTTAGAAAAGGTGGTATTTTGATTTTTCAAATTACTTTCAAGCCTATTATTGATTATTTGTGTGCATGTTTATGCCTTTTAAAACTTAATCAAGACATTTCTACCATTCCTGTAGGATTTCTATAAATTGAGACAATGTCTCAAGTGCAATTTGACAGTACTAATCAAAATCTTAAATAGTCCATGCAAGACCAATACATTTTACTTTTGCAGGGGATAAAACAGATGAGCAAAATACGTATACAAAAGTAATGATTCGGGCAGTATTTCAGCTATGAAAATTGACGTCCTTATAAATAGCTGCACACATATGTTTAAGTAAATACTAACATATAAATGTTGTATCGTCATGTTGGAAAGAGAAGATCTTAGAAATGGATCCAAGAAGGTCTTAGAAATGGTTGGCGTATTAAAGCAGGGCCAGGGCTGTAGCTTAGTTGGTAAAGTGTGTGCCAAGAACTGAAGCCCTGGGTTCAGTTCCCAGCAGAGCTTAAACTGGCCATGGCACCACATGCCTCTAATCTCAGCACTCAGGAAGTAGAGGCAGGAGGACCACAAGCTCTAGGACATCCTTGGTTACATAGTGAGTTCTAGATCTGGTCTCAAAATAAAAATAATTTCAGAAACAAAAACAAGGCCCTCTAACGTGTGGGATGTGATTCCACTGAAATGGGTCCATTACTGCAGTGCTTGCATATACAAATGAGATAGGCAGCCAAACTTGGGCAGAGTGCAGGGAAGAGTGGGGGTATAGAAGGACCCAGAAGGGACAGGAACTCCACAAGAAGACCAGCAGAGGCAACAAACTTGGGCCCTTGGGTTCCTGCAGAGACTGATGCACCAACTAAGGACTATGCATGGAGAGGACCTAGGCCCCCTGCTCAGATGTAATGGATAGTAAGGGAAGCAGGGGCAGTCTCTCACAAAAACTCTGTTGGCCACTCTTCTGTCACTTCCCCCGGGCAGGGTGGCCTTACCAGGCCACAGAGGAAGAGGATGCAGGCAGTCCTGAAGAAACTTGATAGCCTGGAGTCAGGTGGTTTTCTTGCTGCATGCATTTATTGAAATTGTTTAGAAAAAGACGCTCAGTGCATAAATGACCAGGGGATGACTGTTTTCCATCCCACTGGCCTCTGGCCCACTAATGGTATTGGCAAGTGATGCCGCATCCTCCCAGGGGAAGGAGTACCTTGTCCTGACTACTGTAGAGGCTCAGGGCCCACAGTACCATTTCGCTAGTTGGAGTCAAGGCATCAGGATATGAGGGGCTATGCTGCAGGAGGCTGCATTCAGTTTCCACTTCCTATGCTTTGTGTTTTTAAAAATCATTATTATTATTATTTTTATTATTGCTGATGTTTGAGCCAAAGGTCATATACCTGCTAAGCATGCAGCAGGTCCTCTCTAACTGACCTGCATCATAAAACTTGCTTTTTTTGGGTGGGGAGTACTGAGGATTGAACCCTGCATGCCAGGTTGAGCCTTTGAGCACCATGCCTTTATTCATTAAGTCATTCGTTCATTTATTTATTCATTCATTCATTTATTTTAAACTTTTGCTTTTTAGTCATGGTCACAGTTAGCTGCTCAGGCGATCCTCAAACTCAGTCTACAGCCCAATCAGACCATATCTCGGTATCCTCCTGCTTCAGGCTCCTGAGTAGCTCCAGTTACAGTCCTGTGCCATCAGGCTTAGTGTCTGCAGTATTTTAAATGACCAAATGTTATGTTTATAAATGGAGAGTATAAAATACAGCCGTCCAAGGCTCAAAATAGAAAAATACATGCAATATCATTGTATTAAAAAAAAATTCTCTTGTTTGAAAGTCAAATCGGATTTTCTACCAGTGACATTTGAGAAAATGTGTGTGTGTGTAATATTACCTTCACTTTACAAAGAGCTTTTCTGTCAAAAACAATGAATGCTGTTCATGTGCATTAGTTCATACATTATGTTAGCAAATGAGATTGCTTTAGATAATCTTAATTTGGAAAATGGCTAGACACTGAGTAAGACTGTATATACAGCTTCAGTTAAACACAAACACACACACAGAGTTAATGTATCAAATTAAAACAGCTGCTTCCCTGGAGTTTTTCTCAAATGACACAGATTCCCAAAAAAGAAAAAAACTAAGATGAGAGTGGGAAGGTTCTTGAGGCCAACCAGATCCCATCACTTGAGCCCTTTAACGAGGTCAACTAAGGAGGTGACAGTAGGCCTGTGTACCTGAATAGAAGCCCAGGTCTCTGGATACCAACTCACTGCATGTCAGGAGCCTGGAAATAAGTGTATTTTTTGGTTTCTGTAGCAAGTGGATTTCAAAGCTCAGACCTGCTTGACACCAAGGTAACTGGACTTTTCATTCCTGTGGTAGGTGATGGTTGCTGAAGCCCTGGATATTTCTAGAGAAACTTACTTGGCCATTTTGATGGACCGGTCCTACAATGGTCCCGTGATAGTGGGCAGTCCCCAGGGAGGCGTTGATATCGAAGAAGTGGCGGCTTCTAACCCAGAACTCATCTTTAAGGTATGTTGATTAGCCAGCAATGTTAACTGGTTGTTAGGGTCATAACTGCTCAACATTTACTGTGGAGTCTGAGGCAGGGAGTCTGCTGCTGAGATGTGAAGTGAAGATGATGAACTCTAACTAGGAAGCTGTTTGGAAGTCAGGCAGAATTGAAGTGTTCAGTATTTAAAGGTTTTTTCTTCTTTCCTTTCTTCTCTCCTCCTTCTCCTTTCCTCCCTGCTTTTTTCTCTCCCTACATTATTTCTTTCTAAATGATCTGACAGAAGAATTAACCTGCAGGAGAACACTGCTATGTCTTCATTTCTGCTGGGTTGACTCCCTGCCTTGAATAGTGCATATAGTCCAGACACTTTCTTTCACATTCTTGGATGTCAGTCAGTTTGTGTTATTAGTTCCTTTTCTTGCTGTGACAAACTCTTGTCAGAGTAACTTAAGGCATGGTTTATCGTGGCACACTCCGTTATGGTTGGGAAGGCATGACAGTGGGAATGTGAGGCGTCTGGTCACATGGCATCCAGTCAGGAAGCAGAGGGATGGATGCTGGTGCTCAGCTCACTTCCTCCTTTTGACTGGTCTAAGACCCAGGCTTGTGGAGTGATACCCGAATTCAGGGTGTATTGTTGCCCCTCAGTGTACCTAGCCTAGTCACTCCCTCGCAAGCATACCCAGAGACTATCTCTTTCCTGATCTAGACCCCACCAAGTTGATAGTCAGACTTCACAGACTATCCAGAGATAAACAGGCATTCAAAGCTTCATATTCTGATTCATTGTTTCAGTCCTTGGACTCTTCATTCTAAGGTTGGTTTCAGAAAGATCTATAGTCTTATCTGAGTAGGTAGTCTGTCATAAGCCTTAAGCCTCAGTTTTAAAATAAGTAATGAAAATGTAATGGTTTCTGCCCTGTAGCATTATGATGAATAAATGGATTAATATGAAAAAAAATGCTCAGGTACCATTCTTATCTGCAGAGGGGGAAAAAACATTTAAAACAATGAACCCAGTTTTTAATCTGGGTTCTTAATGTCCAATTCCATTAAATTTTTCTACAAGAAACATTATTTCCTTTAGAAACTGTTTTGTTTTCCCTTAAGTAGGGGAAGAATCCTATTTTCTGAATTTGTTTTTCTATATACTGTGTCCGCACATCAGTGATTGTTTTAAAAATATGTAGATTAACTGCTTTGGGAGTTTAATTGAAGCTGTATACACAGGTTTACTCAGTGTCTAGCCATTTTCCAAATTAAGATTATCTAAAGCAATCTCATTTGCTAACATAATGTATGAACCAATGCACATGAATAGCATTCATTGTTTTTGACAGAAAACCTCTTTGTAGAGTGAAGGTATTATTAATAATTTTCATATGAATTAAAGTGCTCAAGTCTTAAGATAATATTTAACCTGTGTATGACAACTCCAAACTTTAACAGCAATATTAGGCAGCAGAGCCTTTCTTTGGATTCCTTCCAAAAGTTGCCACAAAAATTAACTGACTAAATATTCATCAATGCCATCTGTGTAGTAATTAAAAGTGAAAACTGGCATCAGATTGTCTTGTCAGCATGCCACCTTGAAGAATTATATAGTTTTTGGAAGGGCTGCTTTACGATGGCCTGCTAATTAAAACGTACCCCATAGGCAGCCGCAGTATCCCAGCTCAGAGCTCTGTGGAAAGGTGCCACACTTTAATTACTCATTTGCCAGTAAATACTAAACGTTTGCTTTGAGGTTTAAATCTTCTCACTGGACTTCTGAATTTTGTTCATTTTCATTAGGAGCAGATTGACATCTTTGAAGGCATAAAGGATAGCCAGGCCCAGCGCATGGCGGAAAACCTGGGCTTCCGTGGGCCTTTGAAAAACCAGGTACATAGCCTTTGGGAGACAGCATGGCTGCCTTGCTTTAGAAAATATTGCAGGATCTTGCTTAATTTGCCGCTGATGTTTGTGACTGACAGAAAATGAGGTGGTTGTGTCTGAACCTTTCCCTAAATTGCTTATGATCAAGAAAATATTTCCTGCTGTTTTGAGAGGTGATGTTTATGATGTATGTATATGTATCTGATAGAGATGGGTATATATGCATATATATGGTATATGTGTATATGTGTATACACACATATATATGTGTATATGTGTATGTATGTGGTAGGGGTGTGTAGTATGCATGTACACATGATAGAGATGTGTGTCTATGTGATAGTTGTATACATATATTTTATATATATATATGATAACATGTGCCTGTAGTTTTACGATTTGTGTGAATGAGAATGTGCATATAAATGTATGTGTGTATGCATATATATGTATGTGAGAGATATGTTTGTATAACATAAAGATGAAGGAATGTATATGTGTATGTTTTGCATACTACAGGTTTATAATGTTTGTGTTTACACCTATAAATGTATATGTAGATGACTGTGTATGTGTATGAAAATATATGATACAGGTGTGTCCTGCACATTTATGATATGTATGTAAACAGATAAACATGTATGTGATACAGGTTTGGATGTTTGCTACATGTAGGTGTATAAACTTCATGCTGTTTGGTGATATGCTGTTACTGTGGTTTTGAGACAGGGTCTTGTGTGTCTCAAGCTGGTCTTGAACTTTTGAACTGCTTAGTCCCACCTTCTGAGCCCTGGGATTACAGGCATGTGCTCCCACACCTGGTAGAGGTGATGGTGTGGACTAACTCAGGGCTTGGTGCATGCTAGGCAAGCTTTCTGCTTACCAAACCACGGCCCCAGCCCTTTAATAGACTGATTTTTAAAATCTTCTGATACTGCCGCTGGTGCTGTTTGGTATGTACATATTCATTCTGTTAAGAACTTATTTCCAGAATCTGTATAATGGGGATAATGACTGCTGACTGAGAGCTATATTGTAGGAAGTTAGTACAATGCTGTATGAGAGCAGTTGTTCCCAGGACTCCATTAAAGATGAGTTCCGTTGCTGGGGTGGTAGCCCAGTGGTAGAGTGCTTGTGTTGCACATGCAAGACCCTGGATTTACTCCTAAGCCCACAAGCAAGACTATCATTGTGTTTATTAGCAGTACATGTTACATGACCAATTGCTATCCTTTTGTAGCCAATGGACATTCGAAATGAATATTGATAGTATGAAGCCAATATTTTACTCAGAACAACTGAAAACATATTAATTTAATAGTCATACCTTTTGGCTTTGAGGACAAAAGAAAAATAGTAGTCCAAGGTTTTCGGGGTAGAATCTGTCATGAATGCCGTGGCTCTGCCTTTGGCCTAACCCCTTGCTCTTAATGATGTGTGGAAACAAGCAAGCTTCATCCCACAGCAAAGTCAGAAGAACTTACTGCTTGCCTTCCAGCCAGTCCTTTCCCTCTTTTTAACCCCAAGAGGCTCCCTTAGTAACTCTGTGTGTAAGTTCACTGACCTGGGGCTGCCCAGTGGTCCCTCAGTACATTCTTCCACAGTACCCAGGAAGGATTGTCTTCAGTATCCCTGAGGATACAGAAACCTAATTCATCCTAAGATTCCTTCTAGACAATGACATACTGTTTGCTTATAACTGACACATTCTCACTCAGGCACTTTATACTCCTTACAGGGTAGTGCTCTGTGAACAGTTGCTTGGGAAATAATGACGAGGACATAAGATCTAGGTATTTAGGGGAGATGCACTCTTCATTTAGAATATTTTCTTCAGCATTTCATTTGTTTGTATGTACGTATGTGTGTGTAAGAATGCATGTGCCATGGTGAGCATGGTCAAGAGAACAACTTGCTCGAGTCATTTCTCTGTTTCCACTGTGTGGATTCTGGACACTGAACTCGAGTCATCAAGTGTGGAAGCAAGAATCTTTGCCACTGTGTCATCTCACCAGCCCTACAATATTTTCTGTCTGTGGTTAGTTAAACCCTCGTCATGAGACCTGTAGATAGAGAGAGCTCTCCTCTTTAGCTAAGTTGAACGTTCCTGTTCCAATGAAACAGTGATTTTGGCATTGTTTTATTTCTGCCTTTACCCTTTAAATTTTAATTCTATCTCTAGAAGTGTAATAGTGACAGTAGGCAAGTCAAAGAAGGAGAAATACTTTTGAACAAGACTTTAAACACGTTTGAACAAGACTTCAAAAGTATTTAAAGGAGGGAAGGCAGCACTCATTTGAAAATGGGAGTAAAGACTATTGAAAAGTAAAGTAGTCAAGGTGGTAGATGAGGACAGGACCTCCTGGACTAAATCCCAGGAAGAGACAAAACAACCAGCATTCAACAGACAGCTAGAGAAACTAGTTGTCCTCTTTGACATTGGCAGAGAGGTGCCGTGCAGGCAGTTTGTTCAAAGGAAGGTGCTGGATGATTCTTGGGCTCTGTGCTCTAGTGGTTGGTTTTGTGTTATTAGAATGACAGTGGTAACCCCATTTGTCATGTTAAAAGATACATGTATAGGCTACTGATATAGAGAGGGAGTAACACAAACATGGCTGAAAGGCGAATATTAAAGTGAAACCATTTGCAGTTTTTATGAGATAAAGAATAAATTTTGTTCACATGAAAACACTTCCTTTAAATTAATGAATACAAAATCCAAATCTCAACAGGAAAATTTACAAAATCCACAGAAAAGGAAATACAAATGTCTCCTACTAGCTAGAATGATGCTCAAACTCATTCAGAATATGAGTTTTTATTAAAACTACATACCACTCACCGTGCCCCCCATAACGCACCTGTTAGGCGTGTGAGTGGACAGTCTTCCTGTACTGGCCTGTGGGTGTTCAGGGTCATTTCTTCCTGAGCAGCTTAACAGAATCACTCCTATTTAAGATGCTTTCATGGCTGTGGGGAGAGCGAGGGGCACTGAGTTCAGTCCTGAGATGCCATGATGGAGAAAGCAGCTGAGCATTGTTTCATGCACTGTCCTAGTGCTGAGGAGAAAGGTGGATCATGGGGCTCGCTGACCTCACAGCCAAGATAACTTGGTGAGTTTCAGGACACTGAGAGATCCTGTCTCAACCTCCAGCCCCAAATGGACCGTTCGGAGGAACAATGCCCCAGGCCTCCACCTCCCATTCATATCTATATATTATATATCACCTCATTCATAGACACACACATGTGCATACAGCCACAAACATGCAAACATGTGCACATAACCATTCACACATACATATATAAATAGTGATTAAAATGTTCCTATCCATTCTGCACTGCTGTGGGGATTTACCCCATAAATACCTAGTCACGTGTATTACATAGCTACAGAAACAAGAAAAGTGACACTTTAGGTAAATGAAGCTATTAGAAACAATCCATATGGTCATTATTTAAGTGCTGAGTGTAATGAATGGTGGTACAGCACACAGTAAAATATGATCCGACAATTAAAAGATGGCCTATTTATCCTGCCAGTGAAGGTTGCTATTAATAGGCTAGAGGCATTTGTTGTTCTGTGAAGATGGGAAGTGTGCATCTTAGCATGCACACGGAATGTATCTTCGACGAAGCAGAAGCTGCCGGTGTCTGCTTCAGACGACCTGCAAGTTGTGGTTGGGGAATAGAATCATGAGAAATCCTGACTTAGGGGCAGCCTTACAGCATTTACACGTGTTACCTACCCATAAAGCATTTCATAGTAAAAAGATTTTGTCTTGGTCTAGTGTAATAGCCAGTGCTGGCAGTCCTGCTGCCCGGTGTGTATGAAGCAGAAAGGTCATGAGTTTGAGGCCAGTCCAGGCTGCACAGCCGGTTCAGACTTAGAACCATCCTGGAACCCTACCTCAGAAAAACATTCTTTATCCTTATATTTTGGATGCATTTATTTATTTACATACATCAGATTTCAACCAGGATTTAAGATAATCTACATAAAGACCTGAAATAGTTATTGATGAGACAGTATGAGATTTATAGAAATGCTTTAGTCAAACCTGGGCCAGCTTTCAGTATTGACCTTAGTATGAAGTTATACTTAGGGATTTCATTTCTAGGTATTGTGAGAACTGGGAGAATTAAGACTGAAGGAGTAAAACGGTCCTAGCTTCTCCTTTTTTATCTGCCCCATTGCCCCCTTCACCTTTTCCCCTAACCAGACAGAGCTGCAAGCCAGCTGGCCCAGCCAGCTTCAAAGGAAACTAGCCCTAAAGCCATCAGATGCTCTGTTATGCAAAAAAGGGGTAGGGCCACACTGGCTCTGATGGCACACACCGCAGGGCTGGCATGGTAGGCATCAGGTGGCAGTAAGGAAGTAAAACAAGGCCAAGAATGTGTCCCACCCTGTAGGCAACCGTAGTTGCACAGGCTTACCCTACTTGTTGTAAGGTGTAGTCCACTGGAGTTTTGATAACCTCCACATGTGCTGTTCCGTGTTCCACCACCTGCTGTACACAGCCTGCCCTGATGTGAGCAGTGAGTGTGTGTTGTCTGAGAAGGATGGATGGATTTCATGTTCAAATGTTCTCTGTGGTCTTTGCCTCTAGGACTCACTGTGTTCAGTGGGAGCTGCAGGGTTTGGTAGCTACTCTGCTATTTGAGACTTTCATCTTTCTGTCTCACCATTTCTATCAAACAACTTAGGAATTTCTTTGCAGATTATAGGCTTGGATTGATGAATGTAATAGCCATTTTATTTCAGCATAATAAGGAAAAACCTTGACATTATAAACTCTCAAAAGCCTGTTTACCTTTTTACTTAAATGGAGCCTGTTTGTATTAGTAATTGTAGCTTATATTGCAGCCTAACATGACTAATAGTGACATGATAATTCACAAAAGGATTAATAACCCTTTTAGGCTGCACAGAAAATATTTTTGTTTTCTTGATAATGGTCTCCTCTGTGTCTGGAGGAAAGTTATGCAGTCTCTTTTAATGAATAGCAGTGGAAGTTAAAATAATTATGGTTTTCAATTTTTCCCTTCAGAAAACCTAACTGAAAATAAAGACATAATTTGCTATTTTTAAGATTTTGTTAATGGCGCAAAATAAACTTTCTTGTATTGTTTGGGTATAATTCCATCTCACTTGATCACTCAGGCTGCAGATCAGATTAAAAAGCTGTACCATCTCTTCCTGAAGATTGATGCCACTCAGGTGGAAGTGAATCCCTTCGGTGAAACTCCGGAAGGACAAGGTAAAAAACAACAGAAAGGAAGAAATACAAATAAACTTTCGTAATTATGCTTATAAACTGTAAATTAACTTGCAAAAAAAAATCTGCAACAGCAGCAGTAGCTTTGCCTTCATTTCTTTCAGTCACTTAATTTCTGCTCATTTCAAATGCTCCCATGATGCTGTTCAGCATTTTAGTATTTGGGTTTGCTATAGGCAAATGCCAAGACTCCCAAAGAGCTACTTCCTCTTGACCTTAACTGCCTTCAGTCCTTTCGTGCAGACAAGAGAGCCCTCAGTTTTCTGCAGTTGCTGCCAACAGAAGGATCTGAGTGTGAGCATGTATCATTCTACTTGGGTTTAATAACTGCATCCGCTCTTTCTCTGAACTTGATGTCCTTCAGTTTGCAAACTCTGTGCACAGTTTCACCTTGTGTCCACCGTGTTGGAGAAGCCCCTATTACTTTGCAGTTAACACATTTGCCTTCTTCATTTTAGGTAAGGAGGTTTGGGGAGGATGCTTCTTTTCTAGCAATACGTGCGCCACTGCTGGATGCCTTGGCAAATGCCACCACAGCGGCAGGTCTTGAATACAGATACATTTACAGCAAGAGCTTGGAACTTCTTGGAGCAGTTTGAGGAGCAGTATGGCAGATAGAATAGGTCAAGCCAGAATATTAAGTGCCACAAACTTTGACTTTTTCCACACATTGTGAACACTGGCTCACCAGGGCTTTGCCAATGAATAGGTAGAAGGGGCTGACTATGTGTGTTCAGACACCACTGTGGAGACCAGGGTCTTTTGTTGTTGTTGTTGCTGCTTTAGTAGTAGAGATTTTGTAGTCAAATTAAAAAAACCGAAGGGACCTCAGGACAAATTCAGATTCTCATCTGTCATATTCTGGCTACAGATCTACATACTTCCCTGCCTAAGCTTCAGATTTTTTTTCTAAATCACTTTTTTTATTATTAACCAAATTGGTAAAAATGATACCTGTATTGTAGACTGAGCTGCATCCAGAGTGAGACACAAAATGGGCCCTCCCCTCACATTCATGGAAGGACATTGCTCTTCCTAACCAGTACAAGAATTTTCCAGGAAAGTGTCCAACTAATGGCAAGTTTGTGTGGAAGGAAGTTGCTGAAGATGGGATGTTGCATGAATAACCACCAGATTGAATCTGTGTTGGATGACGCATATACGAGTTGTTTCTTGAAACTCCTTTTTTTAATATGTCTGTGTGCCTCAGAGCATGTATGTGCTCCCTGTGCCTGCAGGTGCCCATGGAGGGTAGAAGTGCATGTCCATTGGTCCCTCTGGAACTGGAGTTACAGGTATTTGTGAGCCACCTCATGTGGGTGCTGGGAACCATACCTGGGCCATCTGCACGGGCAGCAAATGTTCTTAATCACTGAGCCTTCTCTCCAGCTTCTTGAAATTAATTTTTTAATTGTGTGGTTGTAAAACCATCAGTATTTAATATAAAGCAGAGGAGGAGTTGTACCTGTTTTTGCACTTATATGTCAGGCACTGTGATAGACTTTTACAAACAGCCCAGCAAAAGTAAGAGCCATTATTCCCATCATTAAGAGGATCAGGCAGTTAGTTATCCATGGACAGCAAGATCTGCAAGACGCCAACCCTACAAGGGTCAAGTCGGTGTACATGGTTGTTGTGCCATGCCAAACTAACTAGATCAAGCTCCCTGTGTAGTTTTTCTGGCTGTTCTTTTTTAAACTAGCCTTTTGCTATTGTTAGAGTGACCTAGAAGTAGTCCCAAGTTTTGAGAACACAAGTCGCATCCTCACTGCACACAGGTCTCAAGAACTGAATGCTGATACTCAAGATGTAAAGTTTAATATGAAAGCTGTCAAATGTAATATATTGAGCCAAATGTGGCTGTGCTGGTCAGTAATCCTAGCCACAGGAGAGTCCTGAGTTCCAGAGCATCAAAACTATGTCTGAGGAAAAGCAGAGAACTGGCAGGATGGACCCATCAGGAAAGTGCTTTCTTTGCAAGCAGGAAGATAGAAGAAATTTGTTCATAGAACTCAGTAAAGAAAAATCATCGCTAAGGCTCACTGGGCTACTTGGTGAGTTCCACGGTAGTCAGAGACTCGGGCTCAAAAATTAAGTGGATGATACCTAAGGAATGAAGCCTAGGTTGTCTGACCTCTACATGCATATGTGATCATGTGCATGCATATAGGCATACTTAAAAAGGATCAAGAGAGTAGGAGGAGACAGCTTCCTCTGGAGTAGGCTGACAGGTTGCTGTAGTACCATTTTCTTCATTGTAGGGGCGGGGACTGCACAGGGAGCTTTGTTTGAAAGGTTTTCACAAACTTTACAAAGGTTAAAGTCTGCTTTTTACTGAATAAGAGAGCAGGAAAAATTCTTGAATATTTTAAAGGAATCATCACAAAATACATTCTGTATATACAGTTCATTAAAGCACAAGTCTTAAATGGTATTTTTAAGACCAAAATTATCTTTAGCTATTAATTTGTTCATTGTACCATAAAAGTATGGCTGTTGAATTATAACCACAATTAAATGAGAGTGTTGGTTTATAACTCTAATGAGCAGTAGTCACATTAAACCCAATTAGGAAATGGTGATTAATGAGCAGTTGTGTATGTTGGGTCTCCGACATTGTCACCGTCCCCCAATGCCGTCCCCCAATGCCATCCCCCAATGCCGTCCCCTATTTAGGAGCTATAAATGCAGTCATTTAGATCTTAGCAATGTTGATAATATTTATACTCTAACTGCTGAAGTCATTTTCATTTAGGTGACTAACAGAACATTTCATAGAAAAACATTGATTTAACTATTGTTCTTATAATTTGGAGGCATAAGAGCTCCAGAAGTTAAGTATCACATAAATATTTTGTCTTCAAAGCTCACCATTGTGCCATCTCTCTGTAGACTGTCCCCTGGCTCCTATTGCTTACTGAGGAACATTGTTTTTTGTTTTTTTTAAATGTACTTTATTGTTCATCTACCTCCATGTCCTGTTAGTGAAAAGCGGTGACCAGTGACATCATAACATCAAAGCTGCTGAGTCACCCATAGAAAAGTCATGAAAGAATTGCAATCCAAGAAGGATTCCTTCTAATTTGCTTAACAGCCTTATTCAGAGGGTAATTTGATACCGAATTTTATTGTGGTTTAATGATTAGGATTATAATGACAGCTAGAGACCTATGAAAACCTGTTAACCTTGCCTTAATTTTTGTTTACCAGCTTATTTCTTTTACACGCTTAACAGGGGAATACAAGGTGTGGCTTGCCTTGTGGTGCGTAAAGAATGAGGCTTCTCTCTTCTCGTCTGTGAGGCCCAATCCACCCCCTGAGCTGAAAGGAATCAAACAGCCTTGCTTTCTCTGAAGTGTTCTAACTCAGCCATGCTGTCTGTGCCAGCAGCGAAAATGGTGCTCATTGTTTACGACTCCAGCAGCCTGAGCAAGCCCTTCATCTGGTTCTTATTAGGCTTGACTTGTCACATGTCCAGACTAGGCCAGTGACTGGTCAGTGCTCACATGGTTTAGGAAAAAGGCCATTTCCTTAAGTGCAAACACGTCTACCGGAATGACTGAGCCTTTATTGAAAACAAAACTAAATTGTTGCCTCAGTAATTAAAGAGAAATTAAGTACTTTTTTCCCTGATTCAATTGTAGTAGCAAATTAATTCAGTAAATCTGTAGCCACATGAGAACAAGTTTTTCTTACATATTTATGTAGCTGGCTGCCTGTTTATTTGTTTATTCAGTTTTTTTTTTAATATTGCAAAATTATATTGTTTTGCAAATCCACTCAGGGTTTCTCCATCATGTTTTATTTCTCCTTCCCTCTCCACCATCTATGACCACATTTATCAGCAGTTTGTCACGACTTTGCACTTGTGCCTTTGACACCTGCTTGGTAAATGTGGGGAGCTGCCAGCCATCCTGCAGTACATAGAGTGGCCTCCCCAAGATGCTCGGAGGTTGCGAATTCTGAGATGCCTCCATTCATTGAACGGAAGACCTGAAAGCCACTTAGAACGGTGACTATGAGGCCCAGATTCCTCCACAATTAAGGCTGGGTATTCCAAAGCTGCCTGGCGCATCACATTTCTTTCATCATGCTCACACTAGCCCACATTGGTGGTTGTCCTCCGTTTCTCCATTATGCACAAGGCTCACTTTTCCTGATCATTTTCTATATTTCCCCCAGCCCATCTTGCCTCATACCTATTTTTTTTTTTCTTCATAGCAACTGGAGAAAAGTTCTAAAAAGTGTACAGTTCTTAGCACATCAATATTTAATGGGATGCGGGGCTCCTTTAAAGCGTCAGCGTTTTAAAGCTTGGCAAGGCACATTTGAATAGCCCACTATGGTTATTTATCACAAATCAAACACAGCACATTGCTTCAAGACAGATTATTTTCCAAACTAATTATGACAGTCGCACTTCCTGCTGCTTTTCTGTTCCTTTTATGTGTGTGTCTCCCTTCTGAAATGCATTTTTTTCTTTTGTTTAACTCAGCGGCACATTCTTCTGTTGAAGCTCTGGGGTCAGAGGCCTCTCACTGCCAGTCACATTCTCCATCAAGGTGGCTGAATTAGCAGCTTGCAAAATCTCACACCACTAAAGAAAACAACACAAACACCCTGTGAATATAAGTACCTTAGCTTTCTTTGATATTTGTTCAGAAGGAAAATTCATTTGTATAATCTATCAACCATGTAACAATATGTTTTTGATGGTGAAAATTGTTTTATAAATATTAATAGGTATGCTTTTTCTCCTACTTTGTACACAGATATTTTTTTTTGTTCAAGATGAATTTTCTATAGAATTGAGGTTTCGGTTATGTGACACTGAGATTCTTAATGTCTCAGCTAAGCTCCACACCTCTGAAAATACATTTTATCATAGTTGTTTGTTGTTGAATTAAGTGAGAAAGGTAAGGTTTGAGCAAGCAGGGCCAGTTGATTTTAATGCTTTGATGTTGACATAGACATGAGCCCACCTGTGACATGCCAGCTCTGCATGTACATGGAAGAGTCATGGAGGAGTCCATCAGTGGTTAATTTCTCCTTTTTGTGTAGCTTTTATCTTGTTCTCTGTTTCTGTCTTACTGCTAGTAGGACATACTTAAGGGAAGTACCTTCTTGACTCTTTAAGAATATTGTAGCTGTGGGTGGTTACCAATCTATTGAACTGAAATACAGATGGAGTGAGAGATGTGTCTAAGTAGGGACTGCTATGAAGTGTCAATAAACACAGGGGCATTTGTGAACTCTGCAGTCTGTACTATAGTTACCATCTCTGCTGTTGTCCTCAGAAGAAGCCCCGGACAGTATGTAAAAGTACACACAAAATGTACATACCGAAATAGGTGATGAGCTGGCTTGAGACATAGAATTTGCCACCCCTGAGTCAGAAGCCCATGTGAAACATTTTGTGTCTTTAGCCACTGTGTCCATATGCAAAGGTATTGAATAATTTGAGGGTCATCGAAAACCTCATGTCCCTTAGCTAAAAGTTTCCTTCCCTGACAGTTATGCTGCTGAAACTCTCGCTTTGAGACCGTCCTTATGTATTTCAGATGACAGCTGATCAAGTGCAGCAGGTAGCCTGTGCACTCTTAGACTCTAGTAGCCATCCATTGTGTCTGCCCTAAATAGAAATCTAAGGCTATTAAAGGAATGAGACAGGGTATGGTAATTTCTAGCCATGAGCAGAGGGTTCTATAAACTGCGCTATAACAGCAGGAATCTCTAAGCATGGTGAATTCCATGTTAGTTGGTATTCATAATCCCCCCCAGGAGGCTGGGTGCCATGCATAGCTTGGCACACCACACAGTAACAGAGACTCTGATCATATTTATTGCCAAAGGCTCTGAGCTTAAGAGAAACTATGGCTAGGGCTAGTGGTTTGGGCAATGCAGTCCTATATTTGTATCTTTGAAATTTGTGTGATGGTCTTTTCTCCCACTAGACTCAGCACAGACCACTTCTGTGACCATATCTCTGAAAGTAACTTGGTGTTCTATTATTCAATTCGGTTCTGACACTGTGTGCCTGTAGTGAGCGTCAGAGTCGTATATTAAGTGTCCCGTCTCCTAAGACTAATGCCTTTCATTGATGCCAGTCACAACTCCATTTTTGGTACTTTTGACCAGCCAGCTTACTTGAGTGTTCTCACAACCTGCTCTTCAGTTCTGGCCATTTCTTGCATTCAGGGAAACACCTTCTACTGCTGTCAGATACAAAGGACATTTTAAATTACTTCCAGGAACTTCCAAGGGGTATAGAGCCCTATATCAAGAACAGAGCCAAAGGCCAAGCATTAGCACCAAAGATCTACCCAGTAGTCCTGTTGCTTAGTACATTATAAGAGTTTTAGTGTCTCTGTACTAAGAATTGAAGTTAAAACTGCTATCTTTATAATTTGAGCCCCCTTCACTTTATTCATTTTTCACACTTCTGAGTCACCACCTGTATTGCAAAACCATTTTAAAGCCCTTGGCTCTGGGTATTTTTGAGATATTAGGCATAGTCCCCTAGAAGCAGACTTTTGAAGTTTATATCCGTCTCTGTTTTCTTGCCTCCTCTCTCTGCCTCCTGGTCTACTTCGGTGTGAATAGCCACCGCCACAACTGAGCTAGTCAACCACACCTTGTCACAAGGGTGAACAGAAACCTCCAAGGAAAACACATCCTTCCTTCCTTCCTCGGGTTATTTCCGTCAGATACATCATCATAGTCATAGAAATAACTGAACAGACCAAAGTCTGTGAGGGAGAAGAGGAAGAGGGCAGGGAAAGGGAAGGAAGGAGACTGAGGCTATTATGTTGTACATGCATAAGGCCATACTGCTTTTAACTTAAAATCCTCCTAACTCAGCCTTGTGCGTGTGGAGTTCACAGTGTGTACCAGCAGGCCCAGCCTGAATCAGCCTACTTAAATATGCTTAGCTAACTTCACATCTGTGCAGTACTTTTAGCTTCCCAAAGCTCTGGGATCTGCACACATTGTGCTCTCAGACAGGGAGCAGCTGGCCAAGGGCCACTGTGGGTGTGCCCCTGTTGTCTCACAGCCCTTCTTTTCAAGCACTAGATTACCTGTCTGGCTCCCAAGCTGCTCACCAAACCAAAAGCTCCTGTCTGCCCTTGACATCCTAGCATCAGAGCACTGAAAGAATCTTTGGAAAATCTGGCTATGCAGGCATTTGGTTGGGACTGCCTTCTGAACTTTGCATACATCTCCATTAATTATCCTTTCACTGGAGCAGCTTGCAACTGTATTCTTTGTAATAAGGGTCAAAGTTTAGCTTGGAACTATTTTGATTTACTGGTTTATTGATCTTGACCAAGAATTCTTTTATTTGCAAATCTTCACTTAGAAAGTCAATTTGATAGCCTTTGCCCATTCATTTTGAAGGTGTCATTTACAAGCAATCTTGCCAGTGAGTAATGGAGGAGCTAAAATTACTAATAAATTAATTAGAATGTATTTATAAACCCAGTGGAAAGCCAAGAATGAAGTTGCTTTTCTATTGATCATTATACTGGTCATTAACTGCTGAGAAAGTGCCTTTGCAGGGAGCAGGGAACACGGGCCAATTCCTTTGATAATTACAGGATTCCTTCATTACAACTTCACTATTGTAGAAAGTAATTACTCATTCACTCCATGTATCCATAGTGTGAGCAGTGGTTGGGCAGTTTATGGCAAGACTAGGGCCTTAAGCAGACATCAGCTACCATGTAAGAATTTCTCTTGTCAGTCAGTACTCACTTACATAATTTTGGCCTGTTCATTTTTCTGCCAAGTCTTTCTGAATATTAACATACCAGTTCTGTCAAATCTGCCCCAAGTCATGTGCAAGAGAAGCTGGAAGACATCTTCCCGGTGCCTTTGAGTGCAGAGTGTCATACCGCAGTAATGTTTTCTTTTCCTAGGAAGCAAGTAGAATTCACTGTTCATAGCCATCGTATTTCTGTGAGGTACCGGGAAATGTTGGCTCCCATTTCAGAAGTGAAGTGCTTTTCAGCAAAGCCTGAAGAAACGGCACATCTGTAAATGTTGACTAAAGACATCTGCTTGTTCATGTCTCAGATTCAATTAGAGGATGCTATGATGGCACACTCGCACAGTCAACAAATTTCTGCTGCAAGGGAAATAATAAACACGTTGGAGTCCAGATACCACAGATGGGGCCCTCTTTCCTAAAGCCATCCTCTAAATGTCCTGTTTGCCGTCCTTGTAAGCAAAGATGCTCTGTGGCCCAAGCCTGTCATAGAGTGAGTTTTGCTGTGTGCAGGGCTTTTTGTGTACAACATGGAAAGCTGCCTCTTCTAGAGGATATAGACTACCGTACCGATGATGCCTGGCATCTTGGCATTGACAGACCTGAGAAGTCCTAAAATGGTCCTGCCAAACCAAAGCTGTGTGCTCAGGTTAAGTTAGTCGGTAGACTAGGGATTGCCTCCCTACTCTTCATAGGTGAAGAAATCAAGTACTGCTATGAAGAGGGGTCATCTTGCCAAGGACAAAGTCAATGATGTTTGCTTGAAATGGTTCAAAGAGTGGATTTTAAGTTTTCTCACCCCAAAAGTTAGACAGAAAAGAAGAAAAAATAATCCGAGAGGCAGCTATGTAAATTTGTTTCCTGCAGTTCTCATTTCAAAATACATGTGTATGTCCAAACATCATGCTGTGTACCTTAAATATAGTCAGTTTTAATTAATATTGAGGGGCAGAAGAATTAGGAATCAAATTATATGCATTTCGACTCAGCATTCTCTTTCATTAAATCTAAAGTATTAAGAGTAGTAAGAGGGTACTGATAAATTCATATTTTTCATGGACTGCCAGCAGACAGAGGAGAAAAAAAGAATTGGTGTTATTGCCATGTTTCTTTCTGCATAAAAGAGAAAGGCAACAACTGTAAGTAACGCAGCTAGAACCGTAACTCCAGGGTGCAAGCATGCCAACTTGTAGCTTGAACTGGACGCTAATGACCTTTGTAGTTATATCGTTGAGCAAAGACTGACAGATGAGAAAGACTGTCCTCGTTGCTCGAATGTGAATCTCCTCAGAGTGGGACCTGTCCTGTTTCTCTCTGAAGCCTAAAAGTTGAAAGGTCAAGAAAGCCAACAGTGGCTTTCCTGCTTGTAGTGTGAGAGAATTAGAGTTCCTGCCTTCTTCACTCCTGTTCCTGTGGCCTGAAGAATTCAGTTCCTAGAATCCCAAGAAACTCTCAGGCATGGCCTTCTTTTCTTTTCATTTAGTTGTCTGTTTTGATGCCAAGATAAACTTTGATGACAATGCTGAATTCCGACAAAAAGACATATTTGCTATGGACGACAAATCAGAGAATGAACCCATTGAAAACGAAGCTGCCAGATACGACCTCAAGTATATTGGGCTAGATGGGAACATCGCCTGCTTTGGTAAGTGCTGTTGCTTAGTTTGGAATTTCAAAGGATTCTGAAACACTCTTTACTAATCACCATTAAAATAGGTGTTTTCTTACCATGTCAAGTGGAAACAGTCGGTTTCCTCTCAAAGTCCTGATGGTCACTGATTAAAAGTAGTTTCTCATCTCTGCCACTGCTGAGCTTTTGGATTGGTTAATCCTTTGCTCTTGGAGGGCTGTCCAGGATATTAGGTTCAGTGGTGTCCCTCTCCTCCAGAGACAGCTAATAGTTGTGGAAATGAGACAAATCAGGGAAGAGCCCAGATGTATACAGCTGTCTATGGTGTGCAAAAGCACTCCAAATGAGAACCAGCTGTGCAAGCATGAAAGTCTGAGTTTGGATCCAAGGCACCTACATATGATCTGGGCACGCTGGCATGTGGTCATAGCCACAGTTCTATTGGGGTGGAAGACAGTTGGATTAAGGTGTCTTGCTGTCCTGACCAGTCTAGCCACTTGGTGATCTCTAGATTTAGTGAGAGACCTCTTAAAAATGAAGTAGAGAAGCAATAGAGTAACACACCCAGCACCAACCTCTGGCCTCCACACACATAGACACATGCATTTATACAAACACATACCCACACATGCCCATGTGCGTATTGATTTAAAATCAGTGTCAACTTTGTTTGATAAAACTCACAGGTTTCCCTATGCATTCAGCACCCATCCACTAGGAACTGTTGTGAAGCTGGACTGTGAGGCAAAATAACTTTTTCAGGATATAGATTACTTTCTGTGGCTGTGATAAAACATTCCAACCAAAAGAACCTTAGGGGAGGAAAGAGTCTATTTGCCTTATAAGCCACAGTACATCACTGGGGGAAGAGAGAGCAGGACCACGAAGTAGAAAGCATGCTTGCAGGCTCAGTTGCTAATTTATTCTTTTGTAGCCCGGGACACCTGCCCAGGGAATGGTGCCACCCACAGTAGGCCCTCCTGTGCCACTTATCAATCAGTAGTTTCACACACACACTTGCCTACCAGCCACTCAGATCTGGACAGTCCCTCGGTTTAGAGCCTTCTCAGGTGACTGTAGGCTGTGTCAGGTTGACAATTAAAGCTAACTAGGGCACAGAGGAAGGAGCAAAGGACATAAGTCCTGATCATTTCACCAACACTTCAGATTGAATGGTAACCAGTTGCCAAAATGCTTAATTCATTATGTCAGTTGATTCATCAAACAGTGGGCTCCATCATAGTCATCTAATTTAGTGAAAATGGCTTATGCAGCTGAGATAAGAATGGCTCTGTAGAGGCAAGACAATTCCAGTTATTGTCCACGGCTTCTAGTGCTTGTGATTTGTATGCTTCTGGCTTAATTGCACGCGACTGTGCTTCTGCTAGGAACAATTCATTGCACCAGAAACCGAGGTCTTCGTCTTAATGGAATTAAAATAAAAAAGATTTGTTGTTCATTAAAACAACAGCATCATTACATTAAGAAGTGGAGAGCCTCCACCAGTTTGCTGTTCAATACAATGGAGAATGGCATCCAATTACAATTGGTACCTAGAGCCCGGGCTCCGTGGGGGAGCCCCGTCTGAACGGCACAGATCACTCACACCCTCCTGGCTACAATAAGCAAATGTGCTCGCGGAATCTGTAGGCATTTGGGAAGGGCGACAATACAGGGGTGTATCACAGGGGTTTAGAACAAATTAAATACAAATTTTCCTATATGAATTAATACACTTCAGCCTGCTTGGAGATCTTTTATTACACACACACGCACACACCTCCTTTTATGATGCACAAGACATGCTTTATGTGCTGAGCTTGGGCTTTGGTATACATTAGCCCACCCTGGAATACAGGTCCCCACTCACTATTTTTATTTTATTTTAATTTCCCCTGCTTTAATTAAGGTAGTCACTGTTCACAGGCTCGTCTGGGGGTGCTCAAGGGATAGAAAAAGTAAAGGTTATTTTACCTTGAGTCGCTTGCTGACTTTCAGCATCTGCCTTTCTTGTTACATAAGCAAAGTAATTCTCAATAATTAAACATATGAAGCAAAAGAAGTGCAACCGGCCGATAAAAGTTAGCAGGAATTTCAGTGCTAACACGCTACTTGGTTCTTAAGAGAGGCTCCTAAGCCGTCCCACTTTTATTCTAGTTTTAATATTGGGTCAGTAATTAACATCTTGTTTCGGTTTTGCCTTATGAAAGTATTTTTAATTATGTGTATATACATGTGGCAAATGCTCCCCAGAGTTCAGAAGAGGGTGTGAGATCCTTTGGGGCTTCAGTTACAGGTGGTTGTGAGCCTAGCCTGGATGCGAACTCCCCACCCCCGCCCACCATCCTGGAGGTAGTCACAGAGCCTGGCGACCAGGACATGTCTAGCTAGGACTGGGATTCTTCTCCATGCAAAGGAAGCATTCCCAGCACCCCAGTCCCAGCCAATGATAAACACTCACACAAAAACCCCTACCCACTACCCATTTCCCCAAGGTTTCTGTAGCCCTTATTCCACACAATAAAGGCAGCTGCATCACTGAGGGCTCTATCACTGAAAGATGCTATCATTCCCCACCTCTCCTCACCTCCCCCACCAGGGGATCAAGACCTTGCTGCCCCTCCCCTCCTCGCTAAACTTCATTCCTTTGCATCCAGCATCTCTTTGCTTTGGTGCCTGGATGCCCCAAGGGAAGGAGACCCCAGGCTCCAGAATGACATTTTTGCCCATTCTACTATAATGAGCCTTTTCAGAACCCACAGCCAAATGGGTTCCTCTCTTTAACCAGTCCTTTTTATTTGAATCATTAATAAATTTTCTTTGTTTATTCTTGTTTATTCTTTGGATATGCTTATCCTGATTGTTCACCATAAATGGGTATGAGTTTATGAGTTGAATTCTCATTCAGGGCACAGACTAACCTAGAAATGATAGGGCTCTCATTTGGCCCTGTGTGACCCCACATTTTCCATGCTGATTAATCTATCCTATGTCATGTGCTATTTGCATTTCACAGTGAATGGTGCTGGATTGGCCATGGCTACTTGTGACATCATTTTCCTGAATGGAGGGAAGCCAGCTAACTTCTTGGACCTTGGAGGTGGAGTAAAGGAATCCCAAGTCTATCAAGCATTCAAGCTGCTCACAACTGATCCAAAGGTAATTCTTTTTTATAGGGAGATGACCTAGCGTCCAGCATTTTGCCTCCAGGTGATGTAACTTGGTACCTGCTGCTAAGAATGAAGAAGCCAACAGATGTTTTGCATCCCCGGGTATCAGTCCTGCTGTCTATTCGTTGCAGTACATGATAATGCAACTTTTGTTTGGTTTAAGGCTTATAAGCAGCTTCTCATTTCAGAAACTCCCACAGAGTCTTGGGAGGCAGACTAGAACACAAAAGACAGTGTGTCAAGCAATGATGTACTGTTGATTGGCATGTGCTTGGGGCAACTGACACCATGACATTAGTCCCATGTTTCCATGACTTAGGGACTCAGCCTCACATTCCTTTTGTAAAGATCCTGAAGCTATTACCAGAGGTATTAGAAATGTATATAATTATAGGATCACACATTACAGTACATAACATATGGAAGGAGTAATAGCCTCACTGTTTCTTGTTTCTGTGTGTGGTTTCATCTCCATCCTTAATTATGACAGTTGGTAACATATGGATTAAGTAGTACATTACTAAATGTAGTTTTCTAAATTGCACTGTTGATGTGTTAAAAATCTTTTCTTTTTAACATAGTGTAGGAGACTGCAATGTAGTGTCACTGTGCCTAGCCAGGGGTACTGGAGATGTTTAATGAGTTTTTGGTCAGTTCCTTGCTTTGCTGTAATTGTCCTTTCTTGCAGGGATAGCAGTCTCCCTTCTTATATAGAATGTCCCCACTTTTTAAAAATGTGTACCTTTCATTGTGTTAAACTTCCCCCAATATTTTTAGAGTACTAAAAAAATTTGTTAGTTACTAAATTATTTGAAAACATAAGAAATCTAGGCCACCACAAATGCAAACAAGACTGTAATTGCCCTCCACCCCCACTAAGACGTGCAGTACAGCTTGCTTCCCTGGGAATTCTTCTCATGAAGAAGTGCATGGGCAGCAGCCTGTTTGAGTTCATATGAAGTGTGGTTCCATATGCTCAGTATGCTCATCAGTATTTCCTGTGCTTTAGTGCGTGCTGCGTATGATACAACATACCATTTGCTAGCTCTTTTCCTCCTATTCACAAAATGAGTGCTAAGATATCGTTAGCTACTTCTCTTCAGTTCTCCAGTGTTGTCCAGGAATAGCAAAGCCAATGCAATCTAACTAAGCCACTCATCCATCCAAGGTATTTGGGAAAAGACCTGTTTACAAACAGCCTGTGCTGTTTAAGTTTTGTTGGTCACCAGCGGCTCTGCCATCCTGTGTTGTCTTGCACCTGCCTTCTTCACACTTCCTTCATTTTCCTCCTAGAGCTTCCCATGTGAAGCGCACTCCATAGGGGCTGCAAACATCTGGCACACAGGGCCTGGCTCTCTGATCTAAGATGTATCAGAGGACAATACACCACTGATTGTTATCACCTGTGAAATTTTCTTACGTTAATGTAGAGAGCTGCTGAGGGTAAAGCTACCAAGACAAGTATCAGGAATTTTCTTTAAAACATCTTTTCTTAGGAGCTGCTCTTGAATTTTAACTTTATAAAAGTACACAGTGTAAGGGATTTTAAAAATGACTTGCAGAGCCATTTTTGTTGTTTTTGTTTAAATAGTCTCTTCAAAAAATTGACTTTACCTTATGGAATATTTTCAAGTGCTTGGAGTGTTTCAACTTTTTTGAGATTGGCTGCCGTCCTGGGATGGATAAAGGGATGTGGGAGTTATTTTCCTCACACTATATCAGGAAAATGAATGCATAGCTCATCTCCCAGAACATTTTCCAAACCTTGAAATTTCTAAGCTGGTTAAAAAGCAGGGAAATCAATCCATGTTTTCAATCCTGGCTTTGGTTCATGCAAGTCAGAGAACAGTGGGGTGGGGGGGGAGACAAAACAAAACACAACAAAACATAAAAAGGTACAGATGAGTTGATTTGATTTTGCAAAGAAACAGCTTGTAGCTCTGGCAGTAATTATTTCTAATAGAGCCCCGTCCACCTGCCGACAAGTGGTGCTTCCAAGATCCCACAGCTAATTATTTCAAAGTATTGTCTTGTTACATATAAGAATTAATCAGTTACAGTCACTGAAACTAAGAATTACAAACGGCTTGTTAGTGTTGAACTCTAAACTCAAACCAAACTCACAGCCTGTGTGTTTGTTGTAATACAACATAATTTTACTGGGAAAGTAATAAATACGGCGTCATTCAAGAAAAACATGACAGATTCTCATGTTTCTATCCACACTGTTAGCCATACCTCTGAATTTTACATTTTTTTTGCTTGCCTAGGAAGCCCAAATGCTTGTTTTCAAGTGTTAATTCAAACATCTGCATATCAAATTTATGTATTTGTTTATAAGACACAGAGTTCCTCTACTAAGAACTGTCTTAACTAAGAGTCTTGTATATAGCTCAGTTATTTCATATGAAATTTATCATTGAATTAAATATGAATTAAATATTCATATTTCATATGAAATTTATCATTCAGTGTTTTCTTGTTCTTGTATTTTCCATCAGGGCCCCAGTGGAGAGGAAGGCAGTGGGGTCTGTCTACTGTTGGGAATGTAGGTCTCGTCTGCTCTTCACTTTGACTTACAGCATTCTTAAACACAGGGCTCGATATGACAGAAAGTGGAGTTCTGTTATAATCTTCAGAATCTGGACACATTTAAAAGAAAAATAATATATAGAATGTTGTCCTTGGATTTTTGTTTTTGTAAATTATGCTTTGCCCAGTATTGCTAATTCTGAGTTTAGAATTCTAGGCACAACATCTGGCCTGTGAAGTATCTTGTGTAAATGAATAAAGCAAAGGCTAGTTGGCACGGTTTCATCAATAACCCCTGTGCTGGCCTGCGTTAACTGAGTCTGTTGCCCTCTGGGGACCTTCTCTCGAGAAGCAGGAGTAGGCGAGTGGCATTAGGGAGGCACCTGGCTTGCTTGGACTGTGCTTCCTGGTTTGTTGCCAACTTAGGAGTGCCTCTTTGAGAACCCTTCAGCTGCCAAAAGGGAATGTGCTGCCTGAAGCCAAGGCCTCCTGTGAAGAGAGAGCCTTCTTTATGGGGCTCCGCCGGGAGACCGCCGGAGGGTAACCTTTACTACTTATTGCTATGGAAACTTGGGCATATTATTTAACTTTGAAGAGCCTCAGTTTCCTCTCTTATGAAGTGCTTACTAAAGAGGGTTGCTTAGATACAAGAATTAAAATATGGATATCGTTCTCTTTTGAAGGGACTTTTTATTGGATAGTATATTTAAAATAGTTAAGTAAGGGTAAGTATAACCTACTTATAAGGGTAATCATGCCTTGTACATGCTCCCAGGGAAGGGCTTTCTATGAAGCCTTCTTGTTTATCTTCACCACGTTTCTAAATTCACCATTTTAAATTTGCCATTCACTGTCTAAATTCACCTCAACATTTGTTTTAACCACAGATGTTAAGTATGTAGTTGGAAGAGTTATCACCAGCTGAGAATGCCCTTGAAACTGCCAACCAGATCAAGAAGTCTCCCTGAGCCCTCATGTACACTATGTCCAAATCCTTCTCCTAGCCTTACCTTTTCCCAAAAGGCAGCCACATGTCTTTCTGTGCACTGGCGCAGATTTGTCTTACCTGGTTTTGAACTTAACGTGTCACATGCTGTGTGCTCCTGTGCTGTGTCACCCTTCTCTTATCTTCAGGGGTGGTACTGGCCAGTCTTTTCCATTTCAAGCATCCTCACAGGTGCGTGGCAACACCCAGGCTGGTTTAAGAAGACCTTGCTTTGTTGAACACAGTTCATGTAATTCTTGGTCATTGGAATATTTTGTAAATGTTTAAATCAACATTATCTGTGAAGAAGATGTGAAATGCATTACTTTAGCCTCATTTCTAAAGCACAACAGAAACTTGTGTCATTGTTTTAAATGTTCAGTTCTTTGTCATTTTCAAAGACAAAGTCTTCCATGTAGACTGAAGGTATATGTGTAGAAATGAGAGCCATCTAACCAGGTTAACTGGAAAAGGAACTCTTATTTGTCTTTGTTTCAGTTGTTGTTGGAGGTTTATTATCTCCTTCTGCTAATCTAGGCCTAGTCTTGGAAGCTTCTAGCCTCTGTACTATCTAACCTAGGTCTAGAACGTTTTCAGCCTTGGAGACTTACTGCTTAATAAGTTTCTTGTTTCTACTGAGCTCTGGGCTGGCTGGTTTAACCCAGCTGTTGTGGCTCAAACTCCTCTCCCAGCTAACTTACTCAATCTGGCTTCTCTCTTGGCCCCTGAATTGTTCTGCTTGGCCTCCAACTAATTCCAGCATTCTTTTCTAATCTCTTCTGGTTCCTTCTCGGTCTCTGGGTCATTCAGTCTTTACTGAGTTCTCTCTCTGCAACCTGTCTTTCTGTTGCTGAGAGATAGGCTTTCTGAGGACAAATTCAGAAATACAACAAGATCTGCCTGCCTGTCTCCGAGTAAACCTTCACTTCCTAGATCACTGTAGGCAGATGGCCTGTTTGCAAGGGAGCATTTATTTCCTAGGTCACTGGAACTCTGGCAGGAGCTTGTTTTCTTAGGAATAACACAGGGCTGGTACAGCAACGACTTCATTGCTTTTGAAGCAACTGCCCTGTTACTCCTTTCCTTATAGGCTATTTGAAAATAGTTCTTTCACATACATTGTGAAAATTGGAGGAGTAGGCAGACTTTCTTTCTTTGTTGTTTCTGTTTTCTTTGATTGTTTGGATTTTTAACTTTTCCACAAATTTTTACTGTGTGTATTTTCTATATAAATGATGGGCTTCTGGGCGACAGGCTCATCTTGCATATTCTATGCTTTGTTGTTATGCATCCCTGTTTATCATTTACCATCCTTCCTCCTGCTTTTTCTCTTTATCTTTTCAAATAGCTCTGTTTTCAGTACTTTTTCTTTTAGTCTTAATTAAACCTGGATTCCACATATGAGAAAAAAAATTCCCTTTCTGGGTGTGGCTTATTACACATAACATGATAATCTGTTTCTATCCATTTTCTATTTTACTGCAAATTATCTAATTTTAGTCTTTTGTGGCTGAATTAAGTTCTGTTGTATATTTACACCATATCTTCATATATTATTCTGTCGATGAACAGCTCTGATTCCACATCTTGGCTATTTTGAAAATACTGTAGGAAGCACAGTTGTGCAAACATCTTCATGATATGCTGAGTTAGACTTCTTCTGGTATATACCTAAGAGCGTTACTGGAAGGGTCATAGGCGGCTTTGTGTATAGTTCTCTAAATAACCACCTTACTGGTCCCCAGAGTCAGGCAGCCACTCTGTGTATGCATGGTAGTCTGCATGAGCATCTGGTCTAGGGAAAATGTTTATGTTTCTTAATCTGAAGCCCATTATCTATCTAGTCTCCCCCTTTTTCTTAGATGAGACTGTTGTTGATTATTAATATTTGTATTGCTTTATCTTTTAGTTAAACAGCAATTATTCCTAAACCAGCTATAAACCCAAATCACCACACAGAGACTAGGATTTATTTAATTAACCTAGAGCTCAATGCTGGGCAATAGTTACTCCATCCTAAACCTCCAAGCCTGTGTAGTTTCCTCCCATTCAGATTTCCCACATTATACTTGCTTTTAGTCATATCTTAGGTCTGGTTCATCTCTCCTTATGGCTCCAAGTCCTGACCTGCAGATTTCCCTCTCCAACTCCTCCTACTCGCTTCTTTCTTCTCCCCTCCTGACCAGGCTGTCCCACCCTATTCTCTCCATTGCTCAGCACTGGCTGGTTGTTTTATTGACAATACAGAGAACAAATGGTGGCATGTTTACAAAAACTTGAGACAGGTGATGCTTAGAATAAACATCACAATGCAATGTTCAGATTGAAACCAGATAGGGGGGGTAGAGAAATCAGTGTTTGAATGAACAAGGGTAAATTGTATACATTCCACAAGAACATTATGCCGACCTGAGCTATTTATTAAATTATGTTTTTAAGGACGGGAGAAATGGCTCGGCGTTAAAAGCAGCAGCTTCTCTTCAGAGTACCCAGGTTCCAAGCACCCACACAGTAACTCACAACCCTCTGTCAATCATATTTTCAGGAGATCTGATGCCCTCTTCTGGCACCAGGCAAGCACATGGTGCACAGACATGCATAGAGACAAAGTACCCATACACATAAAAAATACAACACATTGAAAAAGTGCAGGCAAATTTCAACCTTCAATTGAAACATAGAAATTATTTCTATTTATGGTACGTTGCTGTTCAACACACACATGCAGTGTGTAATGATTAGATCAGCACAGAACAGCTCGTTACTATCCAAGCATTCTGCAAATGCTGAGAATGGAAAACTCTCTGCCCTGTCCCTTCCTGTCCCTGCTGACACGAATTTTGCTGCTATCATGAATGTATTCATACTTATTTTGTATTTCTTTCCCTGACTAATTCAAGTTTCTGAGCAGACCCTTCCCTCCACACTATCTCTCAGACACATTCTATGTTATCTGATATACCTTTCAGGTATGTCTGATAGCCACTGCCATTTCAGAGCATTCCTAATGGGGCATTGTCTGTTTCTGTGTTCCTTGCTGATACACTTAAAAACCAGAGAGAAGGCTGTGCTGTCCATGCTGCTTCTTATAATTCATATTTTACTGTGCCCTATTTTGTTTCATGTTAAGTGCTTCAAGAACCTCACTGTCTCAGAGACACCTTCCCAAATCTTGTCATTAGTCTCAGCAGGCTCAGTAATTATTCATCTTGTATGTAGAAAAGCCTTCAGGCTGTTACAGAGAAAATAGACTTCTAACCAAATTATGATGTCAAATAGGTTGGAAATATATAATTATTAGAAGAGCTAAGGTTTTTTTTTTTTTTTCAGTATTTTATATCACCCTACCTCTTGTGCCAAGAGAGTTGTTGAGTACAACAACAATCAAGTAATGGCCAGGAGTGATGTCAAGACTGCCTGACTCTTCAAAATAACAACAACAACAATAATAATAATAAGTTGGCAGGGCATCTGAAAGTGTCATTGTTGTCCTGGAGGTTTTATTCTAGAGGACAAAGGAGTTTCAAAGAGGAGTCACTAACTGTGAAAAGCAGGTGTAGGAACATGATTCAGGAAAACAAGGTAAACGCCCTTCTCCTGAGCTCTCTGGTTCCCTCAGCTTCAGTGGACAGAAGTTGTAATCTGGTGAGATAAGCCCCATGGATGTGGGAAGCCGGGCATTTATACAACCCCTTCCTCACTCTGTCAGCACCTCTCCTGACTACGGCCAAGGAATGTGGAACTAGAAAAGATCATCTCGCTGTGAAATGAGCAGTATGTCTGTATGGTCCTTTCTAAACAATGTCCTGGTTTGTTGATGTGCTGAATAGTCATGTCTGTCTTAGGACATCATACACACAGCTATAATCAGTATGTTGGAAAAGTGTAGAGTATAAAAGTGTATATAAAAGATTATAAAAATGATGTCTGTGCATGGTAGCATCTCCCTGTAATCCTAACACTTCAGAGGGAGAGGCAGGACGACCAGAAGTTCAAAGCCAGCCTCAGCAACACAGCAAGTTCAAGTCCAACCTGGAATGCAGGACTTCCTGTCTTAAACTATCAGTCAAATACATATATACATGTATGTATACGTTTTTAAAAGTACGTAATAGTTTCGATATACATGTGTCACAATTGATACTATTAAGCAGTCTACTGCTTTTTACTATTATATTTTTATTTGTTGTATAGTTGTTATTATTTTCAGTAGTTAAGTAGTGTCTGTGTAAATACAAAAACAGTGCTTGGATAATCATGGGAAACTTTTTAGAGAAATTAAGATTAGTTACCCAGATTTTCTCTTAATGAAAGGGAAGTCAGGCCATCCCTAGCTTGAATGTACTTTTTCTTATAGAGAAAGTTTTAGTTACTTTTTACTTAATGAGAAAGTTTAGTTAGTTTTCTGCCTTTAACATAAAAAGAATCTTTTTAAGTTTGGGTCCTTTCGCTTTATGTGTTTTGAAGGTTAATGTGTGTATGTTTAAGCATCATCACCAACTTTTAGCAGTTTCCATCTCCTATTAAATGTGCAAGATCTACGCCACTGTTAGCACTTGGCCGAGTTTTCTTCTCCCTCCTGGCATATTTGGCCGTAGTAAGCACCATATTTGTTAGCTGGCCTTCTTGACTCTCAGTTTTTGATGCATTGACGCATCCTGATCAGTGTCAAAGGACCGTTGTTATTTAGAAGATGGATGAAGAGGCTTGGTGTCCAAAAAGTTCTCAGAGCAGAAGCCAGCGTAGTTAGTAGAGTGTAGCGCCCTAACTAGCACCGCTGCTATTTCTGCCTAAAACACAGTGATGTAAACGTAATCAGAGCCACGCTTGTACCTCACGTATTTATTACTCAAATGGACTCCTGCCTTAGCTTCCTTAGTGAGCTTGGAGTTAATGTTATTTAACTTGTGACTATGGTACAGTCACTCTGAATTGTCCTAGATGCTGAATTACCTAACAATTGCCAAGCCTGAGGTACCCCTTGCCTGAGTGTCTAGCTCACTACAATCCTCGTATCTCCCCAAAGCCTTTATTTCAGCGAGAAAAGGTGAGGTGGGAAGAGAAAGTCCCCTCCACTCTTCCCTGTTTTTTTTTTTTTTTTTTTTTGCTAGGCTTTAAAAACAAATTGTTTACTAAAGGACATCATGACAGTGAGGTGGTTTCTTTATGTATTCTCACCACTCATTCCAGGTGAACTTCTAACCCACTGTCTTTATTCTGTAACCCTTGCCAGATGTCACTTTGGTCTTAATTTGTGCATTCTTTCCTTTTCCATTTAATGGTGATGACTCCAGTCCTCTCCACTCAGTTACCTCCTGTACATCCTTTTTTTTTTTTTTTTTGAGAGGTTCTTAGCTTGTCCAGGTATGATGTTGCTTTTCTTCCACCTTGCCCTCAAGTTGCTTTTTCAGTAGGTTTTCCCTCAGCTCTGTATGCTGTGAAGCTGGTCGGAGGTATGGTCCTTCTTGAGTTTTCTTCACTTTTTTGCTTTGTTCAATCATTTCTTTATATCTGTATCTCTTGCTCCTGTACTCATACACAGAACAGGGCAAATTCTCTAAAATATCTTCTCAGAACACTTTGTATTGTCAGGTCACATTTCTTTTTTTTTTTTTTAATTTTTTTTTTTATTAATTACACTTTATTCATTTTGTATCCCCCCATAAGCCCCTCCCTCCTCCCCTCCCGGTCCCACCCTCCCCCCACCCTTTCTGCATGCATGCCCCTCCCCAAGTCCACTGATAGAAGGACTCTCCTTCTTTCTGATCTTAGTCTATCAGTTCTCATCAGAAGTGGCTGCATTGTCAGGGTTCTAGGTTATCTCCATGGATAGTTCTTGGTTGGAATATGAGTCTCTGGGAAGTTCCCTGTGTTCAAATTTTCTTGTTCTGTTGCTCTCCTTGTGGAGTTCCTGTCCTCTCCAGCTCTTACTATTTCCCACTTCTTACATAAAATTCCATTCACTCTGCCCGTCAGTTGGCCATCAGGCTCAGCATCTGCTTTGACAGTCTGCAGGGCAGAGGCTTTCAGAGGCCCTCTGTGGCAGGTTCTGAGGTTGTTTCCTGTTTTCTTCTTCTGGCTTTCAGAGGCCCTCTGTAGCAGGTTCCTAGGTTAAATTAGTCATTTAGGTAAATACTGTCAGCCAAGAAAAAAAGCTTCAGAAGTTCCTAATCTGTTCCCTTCCAAAACGGTTCCAAGACCAGAAGTCAGTATCATGTGTCTGTGAAGACAGAACAATGGGACAGACTGGCGGGGACCATAATTCTAGAACTAAATCTATCCCAGCAGAGTTACCAGTGGGACAGTGTATTTACAGAGGATGGGATGACCTTCCAGCTAGTAGCCAGGGGCTATGCATAATAAGTATTTGGGAGAGACTGTGGAAGCAGCAGTTGCCTTCCTGGAAGAAGGATTGGGGAAGATAGTAGAAGACAAGCACCCAAACATCAGGAGGGATTCCAGACATTATGGGGTGGTCTGAACAGACAGCCAGTGCCACCATCTCCAGGCTGTCGTGAAGGTGCCAAAACCTGGAGCAAATAGATTTGGTTCTAGGGAAACTGGCACCAGAAAGACACCAAGTATTAAGGAACAAACTCAGCCATGGGTACAAGTACCTATGAGGTCAAGGGTCATCCCATACTTAGAATGACTTCACTTGATGGGGGTGGGAGTATTCACAAGCATGTTGGAGGGGAGATCCTCATGTTATCAGAGTTGTTGGGCCAGACCATGGGTCATGGTAGTCATAATGACCTAGGCTCTGCCACCTAACCTGTATAGACCAGTTGCAGAGACAAAGATCAAACAACAAAACAAAGCAAAGTAAACAAAAAATAAAAAGAAAAAAGGGATATTTATTCAAAATGTGTGGCTACATTGGGAAAAGAACAAAGAGATCCAATGGTCCCAATTTCCCAAGTCTGTCTTAGCAGTGCTGACATGAGGTTTGGTCTTAAATAGAGGGCCAGGTCTATGTCTAACTAAGCAGTCTCCTACTCAAGATGTGTTCCTTCCCATCATTGGTCCATCCTTGTCTCTACTCAATATCTACTGCAAGTCAGAAATGTGTGTGATACCAGGCTCCCAGCCTTTCCCTTCTCCCAGAATTAGATTCCTAAGGCAATCCAATTTCTTGGGCTCCATTGTCTTATCATCTGATATCCAAAGGGAGGGGTGCAAATTTCTTTTTAAAATATCTTCATTACTGTCAGAACAGTTGCACTCAAGGGCCTTATTACAGATCAGAATAGTGCTCTAGACCACAGAATGACTAAAGGGACAAGAAGCCACTCCAAGCTGTCAGTACACAGGATTCATGAACTATAGGGGTCTGTCAGTCTTTGCTGTGGGCACTGAGGGGGAAGCCACAGGTGAATAGAATCCTGTTCCCTGAAGCTGCCACTGTAGAAAGGGAAGAAGGACAGGAACACTATGATCGAATAAACACCTAATGGGTAACAGACACTAAAAGGCAGGGCCAAAGCAATCAAGTGTAACAAGAATGGCAGGGCCATGATCCCCAAGGGTTTCCGCAGGAAGACCTGTGTGCTAGGCTGCCCTGGTGGGATTGGTGTTTGGGATTTGGTGTGTGGGATTTGGTCCTCAGCTACCAGGGTGCCTTCCCCACATGTCTTTCTCCTGGGACCTATCCCTCCTTTTTTGTTCTTCACGAGGCTTTAGCAGGGTGTCCCGGGCAACAGGGCTGACTGTGTTGCCGGCTTTTGGAAATAAAGAAGGGCAGGGGCTGGGACTAGTTGACACTGCAACTTTTGCTCTAATTTGGGTGGCTCCTGTCTTGCAATTAGAGAACTTTTTTCAGTATGCCTGGCTATTTTATCTGCATTTCTGAGACCCTCTCCTGAGGATGCTTTTACCACCTTCGAGGTCTTACGAACCGGAGCACATCGAACACACATATTAGCATTCCCAAGGGCCATTGGCATAAATCCCAGTTAATTATTTTTCTCCCTGCTTATCTATGGCTCCTTTCCTTAATCGTTATATGTAAGCATTCTCAACACATCCTTTTTTTTTTTTTTTTTTTTTTTTTGCAATTAGAACTCAGTAGAGTCTCCTTGAGCAAATACTTAGGTAACTTGTAATACCCAGAGGCCTTAGACTCAGAAATAGTAAACAGAAAATCTGGTGCTTTAACCCTTGACCTTCTGTATTTGACTTGCTTGAGACTAAAACCAAAGTGACTTAGTTCCTTAGTTACTTCAGTGCATCTGTGGGACCTCAGGCTGTTGGAATTTGAGTACCAGGTAAGAGAAGTGCCACTCTGTCTTGTGTTTAAAATGTCTGGTATTTCTCTACATGCTGTAACCCGTGTTCAGTGGTTGTGTTTTAGGAATGGAGCTAATTCTCTATTAAAAGTCAAACTAAGCAATTAACCCAAATGCTGACGGTGCTACTCAGATTCTAACAGAAGAATTATTTCATATTACCCAAGGAGGGTGAACAAGGGAATGAAAATATTCAAGTAAAGAAATGTACAAAGAACTTAGAACTTAGGATACGAATCTGTGATGTTTTTCTGTTCAGCTACTTTAAAGGCACTGTGTATTAGAAGCTGCAGGGCCCAAGTGGATGGTGCAGTCAGTAGAGCCTTGGCCAAGGAGCATGAGGACCTGCATTGGAGCCCCTAGTCCGCACGTAAAAAAAATAAAAAAGCCAAATGCAGCAGCATATACCCGGCCTTCCAGTTCTAGGGAGAACAGAGGAGAACCCTTGTGCTTGCAGGCCGGCCATCTAGCTGAGCCATGAGCTGCAGATAGTGAGAAAACGTGTCTCAAAAGATAAAATCTGGTGCGACTGAGGAAAACACCTGACATTGACCTCTGGTCTTCACCTGCGTGTGTGTGTGCGTGTGCGCGTGTATATGTGTGTGTATACAATACACACATACCACACATGAGCACATATACATACAGAGAAAGTTGGGAGAATTAACAAACAATGCCAAATGCCTTAGCTGTGCAAGGTGCCAGGAAAGGAAATAATGGTGACCACCGTTCTAGACGTGTTCATGTGCACTTCCCGTACAGCTTGGAGCTCCTGCGTCCAACTGACAATCAAAAAATTGTTTGCAAAGTGATATCCAGAGCAGGATAGACAAGCTACAGTCCATGTCCAGTTAATGCAACTCCCTGGTTTTGAAATTGCATTTTGTTGGGATGTAACTTTGTTCTTCCTTTCTTAGTGTATTGGCTGATGTCAGTGACCGCCTAACCCATTCACTCTAAGACAAACACTCAAAGGTGGTGGGGACTGGGATGAACTTGCAAACCAGTGGTATTCCGTTAATTGTTCTAGGTGTGTCATAAGCACAGAAACTGACAATAAGCAGTTAGAGACTTACACTGTAAAGTACCTTTGTTATGACATGCAAATAGAATATGAATTTCCTTGTAATTTATATGTTACCTCTTATAAAAATACTAGCTTGTCACTGTTAATGAATTTGTTAACAATTGATCCTTAGCCACAGATTACCTGAGCAACACTGTACTATGACTTTACATGAATGATGGGTACATGAGAGGCAGCATAGCAAGCACATTTGATGGAAGATCTCATACCACAGTGATTTGATTAAAGGCTGTGATAATCATATTTTCCATTTTCTCTTTGCTCTTTGAAATTTCTCCTGACTCTTCTATTCCTTTGGAAATATTTCTCTCATTCCCTGTCATTTTGATGGCATCTTTTCCCCATTTGTACATTCCCCCACTTCACATATAAACCTACAGCCCACAGAGATCGATGTAATGTCTCCTTGACATAGTAGGTTGCTTTTAAGGCCTTGGCCACAAGCCTTTTAGATTAGGCTCAGAGGTCCCTCCAAGAGTTTCCTCTTGAATCTCAGGGATGGGACCACCAGCTTCTGGGATCATGAGCTTGAATAATGCTGCCCAAGAGACTACACTTCCAAACTCCTGGTAAAAGTTATGTGAGAGCCAGCACTGAAGTGTTCTGTACAGTCAGCTTATGGTTGCAAACGCTTAGGTGTATAGCTGTTCTAGCCATGTCTGCAACAGCTAGAATCCTTTCTGTGTGCATATTCTGGGGCCTAACTTGTACTCACTGAGTCCCTGACCCAGGAGAGGAGCCCAGCAGAGGGTGCTCATGTGGGCTTAAACCTGAGTTGCAACCTCAGCTTTGTCTTGTCCCATTGTATTAGAATCCCCGTTCTGTCAATGATGTCACTGCAAGTCCTACCTGAGTTAGGTAACTGTGAGTTCCAGCTTCAAGCTTCACCAAGCCTAATTCACCCCAGCATCCTCTCCGCATAGCTCCAAGCTCAAGTCTGTTAGCACTTATCTTTTCCCTTCCCAGTGTGCTGTGACACCACCTTCTGTTTCATTCTTTTCTGTTCCCGTGTCATATGCATCTTGGAAATTACCATTCTAAAGTGCCTTTTCTATCCAAATGAGAACCGAGGGTAATCTTCCTGTTAATAAAGTTCATCAGTGAGTTTGTCAATGCATTTTCCTCTGATCAGTTCCCTCATAGAGAACTTGTATTTTTCTTGTCTCTGAAGGTAAAGCATAATAACGGGTTGTGTCATTCTCAAGTGACTTTCTATAAACTTTATGAAATTACCTTGTCTCGAGTGTAGTCACTGAAGTGGATCTTACTCACTTTTGTCTCTGATAAGTTACCATCAGCTGCTGCGTTTCACCAGAGACTTCCTTGTTATTATGTTCTCCATGTATTTAATCTCTCAGCACTTTTCTCCTCCTCTCTTGATTTGTAAGTGTTTTGCTGTGATTCTGTCTCTCAGATTCTCTTGTTGCAGAGTACAACCTTCATTTGTTATCTGGTCCCTTTTGCTATTTGGGGAAAGGGAAGTGGTCAGATGTTTCTGTATTTGACAAATGTCATAATAGGCAGTTTTAAGATGAGATATTGAATCCTCTTTTATGTTTGCTCAAGAAAATTGATTTCTAATACTATGTGGCAGAGGTCATTGCGGAGTTTTCTTAGATATGTGAAGAACCAAAAAAAAAAAAATCACCATTGTAAAAAAAAAAAAAATCCAATTTAACATCTCTTTACCCCAGTGGACATGATTCTTTTACAGATTATAATTAGTGAATCAGCAAAGAACTCTCTGTAGCTACTTGACACATGTGTATCAAGCACCAGATGGACTTGGGAGCCGAATTATTTTCTCTTGTTTCCTGTGTTCAGTGTCCAGGTGAGCCCTCGGTGCTGTTTCCTCCTTTTCTACCCTTGTGTCATGATATCTGAGGTTCATGACTTGTTACAGAGTGAGCCAGGATATGGCCTCCTTTTCATCCCATAGACCTCCAGCTCATAGTAGCCATGCTCAGTGGCTACCCATGTGAGGATCGGGTTCAAAAACAGACTCACAAAGGAACAAACATGGCTCAGACTGGCCTCAAAGCCTGTGTGTGGCTGAGGAGGACCCTGGACTTGTGAATCTTCTGCCCTATCTCCCATGTGCTGGGATTACGAGCGTTCACTGTCCCACCAGTGTATGCCGTGTAAAGGGCTCGATCCCAGGTCCTCATGCATGCCGGGGAAGCTCTCTGCCGACTGAGTACATTCCCAGGTTTGCAAAGCCTATTTATGATCACCATCAGCTTTGAAATCCCCTTACGGTACGCTCTAGTGCGTGAGGCCCTGACACGCGTGAGTGATGCCTGCACATCTCCTTCAGGAGTTCTTGTCCTTGCAGGGAACAGCTCTAACGTCACCATCAGTCACTATCATTCCCTTGGGCACTCGTTCACTTTTCTGTGTCCAGATGGTTGGGTTCATAATGTGTGTGTGAGCCAAGCATATGGTACCTGAGCCCTTGGACTTGGCTTGTGCCACCGAGCATGATGAGTACCCTGGCTGGACAGCTGCACTGAGACAGGAATGCTTTGAGTCAAACATGGTTCCTAGTTTGCCTTACTCTTGCCTTCACAGATCAGTGTACAAACTCATTGAAATTGGATACCGGTGAAGTACATTGAATGTTGATGAAATTTTATTAGTTAGGCACACATTTTCAGGAGAGAAAATAAAAAGGCAGGATTAGTCACTTTCCTTTGTTTGAAGGAAGCCTTTCTTTATCATAGACTGATGTTGTCCCTCCAGTTTTATGACAAGGTGGCTTTCCAAAGTGAAAACAAGGAAATGAACCATCTCTAGAATGTAGGAAGAGACAAGAAATTTATCTCGCACGTCCGTGATGAACCGGATTGTCTATGCTTGGTGGATCATGTGATTTAAAGGCTCTGAACTGAAGCCTCTCTTTTCATTGTCCACATATGATAGGAAAGCCTTAGGCAGGCAAGTTTACAGGACCTTGGAGACCTCCTGCTCTTCGCGTGTCTGGAGGCTACTCTCAGAACTGCTCTAAGGGTAAGGGTGTGTTCCCTGGATTGCAGCAGATTCACCTCTAATCTGACTCAAAGGCTGTGTGTTCACTTTTTGTTCGTGGATGAGGAGGCCAGAGGACATTTTTCTACCATTGTTGTTACCAAGAAGGATATATAATTCCATTGCTTGTAGATTATAAAAATGAAGTTTTTACTGGTAACCCCTTGATACCTTGTTCCTGTTAGCTGGGGTTTATATAATTTTTCTTTCTCTGTTTTGCTAGAACAGTGCAGGAGGTATTTATTCTTTTAGCACATCAGAGTGGTGGGTGGCTTGGACGCTGGGTGACATTTTCTGACAGTTGTTGGTCATTTCTGCTATTACCTTAAGAGACCCTGATGGAGAGTTGAGGTTCCAGGTTGGTTTTTATTGGGTGCTGGGTGCTGTAACTTGTATTTGTCCTTGTCATCTTTCCAGACCAGGCCAGGACATGAGGCGTGAATTGTATAGGTGGCAGAAGTGGAGGCTGGTTCTGTCTGGGCTGTAAGGACCATTAGGGATGGAGACAACACGAAGGGATGGTGCTCCCTTCCTTTTAGGGTAAGAAGGAGGTTTTGGTGAGGGAGGAAGCTCAGGACCTCAAAAGACCTTCAAGAGCCCGGAATGGTCCGGACATACACTCGGACACCACGAACCAAACAAAGCCCAAATATCGCAGACTTCAGTGAAAATGCTGAAGGAGAACTGCATTCAGCCATCGAGTGTGTGTTTGATTCTAATTTTAAGCGAAGCTCCTTTAAAAACTGTTTTAAATTTTTCAGTGCTATAGAATTTTGGAATTGAGTGAGACCTTCAAAATCAAAAAGAAAGCAGCATTATACGGCGAGTTAAATTTGAGCAAATACAGGAAGACTTGGCGTGTTCCTCTGAAATGGGGCCAAGTTCATTATAGCATCAGTTAAAGCAAGCCTCATCTTTTTCATCCGGGAGCAACATGGAGTTCGCACATCAGCGTCACTGGGGATTTTAGCAGTACACAGGTGTATAAGGTCTGGAGGATGTGGCTCTGTTAGAAGGTACCCAAGCCTTCCTAAGGACTGAGGCCTCTAGGGAAAAGTGCTCACTTAAAGGGGTGACTGTCGTTCAGTTTCATTAGATGCACTAACCATCTCCATCTTCGCTCTTGGCAAGTCTTTAGAAACTCACACCCGAGGCTGCTGATTCTCAGAAATTGTCTGCAAAGCCCGTGTCTTCCCCACACACATTTATGTTAAAATGAAGCTGGTCAGCAGTGACGCAGAACTCACACAGAAATAAAGAGTGCACTCTCTAGTCCTGAAGGCTTTGCACCTTGTGGCTAGCAGCGCCTGCATGACCCCAGGAAGCCTGTGTGGAAGCGGAATGGTTGGATGGTTGGATGGTTGGCTTGTTTTTTTGTTTTGATCATTCTCTTACAACAGTTCTTTTTAAACTCTCATATATATTTTTAAAAAGAAGTCATTGTTTTCACAGTTACTTATTTTGTGGTGTGTGTGCAGTGAGGAGGTTAGGGTTCACAGACGTCACAGTATTCTTGTGGAGATCAGTTCTCACCCTCCACTGTGTGGTCCCGAGAACACACTCAGTCACAGGTCCAACAGCGTGCACCTTTGCTGTTCAGCCATCTCACCCAGCTGCCACTAGCTTCTTTCTGAAAGATAATAAATCTCAGAATTCTTTATCCATGGCATTTTTTTCTTTAGATGTGTTTTTAACATATCAAAATAATTTAGATATGATATTTGATACACTGTCATTATCAAGGATACGGGCTACCATAACACCACTCATTGCTCCTTAGTCCTATAATAGTTATTAAGACCATCTCTGCCTCCGCTGTTGTCTTGTTTCTGTATATAGGTGTTTCTAATTGAAATTTGCTTCATTTTATGTTTTCCCACTGAACAACAGACTGATTCTTTTATTACTTCATTGAATATTTTTCTATACCAAAATCCTTACTACCTGTTTCAAATCGTATTGTGTAGGTCCTTGTATTTTTAATAATTTCTCCATGGTTAATATATTTAGATGGTTTTCTGTCACCATAATATGATCGCCTTTGATTCTTTTTACAGTGTACATTTATAAGTAAGCTAGAAGAAACACACTTGCTTTTGTCCTCTTACAGCTAACTCTATTACGGTTTTCCTTTGTAACCTAGGACTTACATGTGGGGGGATTTTGTTTCCCTCCCTAAGTGTCCTCTAGTGACCACGTACCTAATTGAGGTTGGCTGGCTTGTTACTTCTGTTGATGTGACAGGGTACCTGGCAAATTGTTTAAGGAACAAAGGCTGTACTTTGCAGGATGGGGTATAGTCCATTATGTTAGGAGACGGGGCAGCTGGCCAGGCTGTATTTATAGTTAGTAAAGTAAGCAGAGACACAAATGCTGGTGCTCAGGGAGATCTGCAATTCAGGGGCTCTGAGAGCCCAACCCTAACAGACCTGAGCCATCCACAATAGTGTGTCTTCCCACCTCAGTTAGTCTAGATAATCCCTCACTGACACACCCAGAGGCTGGTTTCCATGCTCATTCTAAATCCTATTAAGTGGATTAACGACTGCAGGTGGTTCCTGTCATTCCGTGAAGAGTTTAGTCAGTGATCCTGCAAGTTAAACAGGAACCTGTTAGGGTACGGCTACATGGACATTGACAGATGCCTTCAGAGGGACTCTGCACGGCTAAATGTGTGTACATCCCTGACAGGTGGGTAACAACAAGTTACGGCCATATGTACAGTTTTAATGAAATATGAAAATGGCATAATTACAGTTCTGCATTTTATTATAAATCTGTGGCTATCAGGTTGGAGATTAGGATTAAGCCGTGACACTTTGGTGCTTGACCCTTTTCAGAAGTTGCTTTTTAATGTATGTGAAAATAGTTGCACAATGTGAATCATTGTGCAACATTACATTTGGTGAGTCAGAAAAAGAGGTTATTGTCCCATCCTTGTCAGTCAGGCTCATAAACTTTCAGTAATGAACAAAGTGATAGAGGTGAAACTGGATTGGTTTTTAAATCTGTTTATATAATGTAACATGTTCCTGTTGCTCACTTTGTATGTATTAAACACAGGCTCTCCAGCCCTGATCACACACATGAAAAGTCTGTGAGGGTTTTTTGTTTTTTTGTTTGTTGTTTGTTTGAAATATTATTTTGGGCTAAGGAAATGGCTCAGCACCTTAAATGCTTGCTATACAAGCAAGAGAGCCAAGCTTGGATGCCCAGAACCCACATAAATACTGGGCAGGTAAGGTGGCTTTCCTCTAATTCTGGCCTCAGAAGGCAGCAACTGGGCTAGGGGATCCTCCAGAGCAAGGTGGCTACACAGGCTAGCTGTCATGGCCACTTTTGCTTTTGATTGAGAGACCCTGCCTCAAAGAATAGGTTGAAAAGCACTGAAGGAATATATGTGCATGAGCTGCTGGCCTCTGCCTTTACACATGCACTCACTCACATACTCAAGAAAAGAAGAAGGTGGTTTTTGTTTTTTGTTTTTTTTTTAATTTGTATGTATAGGTGTATATATCTCTTTCTTTACATCGTGACCTCTGCAGAAATAAGCTTTTTGTGTTTTTTCCATCATCTTCAGTGACTACAGGATAGATGTACATCACAGATATGTTTGGTTCATGAAAACATTTAGTTGGCACTGATAAGTTGAGTCCTAAACTGTAGCATTTTTCCCCAGAGACCAGAGTGCATCTTCTAACAGGAAAAGAAAGAGTTTACCAGGGCCTGGGTTTTACCACGTGGAAATCGATAGCGACAAGGTCAATCCCACTTGATTCTGTCAGATGCCATCTTGATAGCGTGGCTGCTTTCTCAGTTAGTAATGGCAGAACATCAGATTATGCTTCCCTCACAAGAGAGAGCTATAAATTGAGAAGTTTATTTTTCCTTAAAAGCTGCAAAGCCAGTTAGATACATGGAGGCTGTCAGCAGCAACCAAGCCAACGTTCCAGAAAGCCCTTCTATATCTGGTATGCTAATGCCCATTTTATACAATTTGTTTTTTTGTTGTTTTAAAGTACCTTAAAATAACCAGCATAAGTTGATTTTTTTAGAGCAGAGTGTTTTAACCCATATCTAACCTAAAGGTGGGGCATGAGATACGTGTGCAGCAGGTTCAGCCTTCCTTCTTCCTCTCACTGCAGTTAGCAACATAGCAAAAGAGCCTTGTTTCTCCAAGTCCAGTATGCCAAGAGAACCAGCACACACAGCTGAGTGCCACTCTGGGTAATTCCCTTCAGGTAAAGAAGCCAAAACTGAATAGGAATGAGTGTATTTGTCACGTTCTTAGACTCAACCAAGACAGAATGAGCAAGTGTTAGGGGAAGTTGGAAGGGGTTGGGAGAGGCGGGCTCAGCCATCAGACTGCGATGCAGATATGAGCTTCGAGAAAGAAGAAAGGGAAGAAGGCATAGAGGGAGGTGAAACACTCTGACCCAGCAGTCAGAGAAAAGTGTGGGAAGACTTGGAGCCAGATGCAACCAGAAGAGCCTTAAGTCTCCTAGGATTGTACCTGCCCTGTATTCCCCTAATTTTGGAAATCACAGCCTGAGCTCAGCTGTAGCTATCAAGCTATCTAGTCATTGTTTGGGATATCATCAGTAACTCTTGAGTTACTGAATATGGGATGACCAGAAAGGGCTTCTCTGAGGTAGTGACACATGAGCTGAGATCTGAGTAAAGCACGGGCATGGTGGCACACACCTTTAAATCCCAGCACTCAAGGAGGCAGAGGCAGGTGGATCACTGTGAGTTCAAGGCCAGCCTGGTCTACAAGGCAAATCCCAGGATAGCCAAGGCTACCCCCAAACAAACAAACGAAAAGACAAGAATGGGCTGAAATGAAAAGAACAGAGAAGAAAGGAGGTGCAGATGCTGAAGGCAAAGAAGAAAGCTAAGGTCAAAGCTTAAACTGGGCCCAGTTCAGGACAGGTGCATAGACCAAATTGGGTGTTTGGGATTTTATTCTGTGAGGTGGGGGAGGGAGGAGAGAGAAGAGGAAAAACAGACAGATACTGACATAGAGATGACAAAAAAGAGAGAGAGACAGACAGAGACAGAGACTCACTGACTGACTAACTGACTGAGATATCTCACAAAAGCTTACCACAGGAGAATGACCAGATTTTCATGTGAGGGTAGAAATCTACATTATGAGAAGGGAACAGAGAAAACAGAGCTAAGTGAAGAAATTAATTGTCACTAGTCTGAGTATCCCTGGTCACAGGCTCTTGAGTAACCTGAGTTTTCTCCAAGCTGGTGGGCTCTTGAGAGGCTCCTGACCCTCCAGCACCACACTATAGCCTCACTGTTTCAGATCAGTCTCTTTGCAGAGCCACCTGTATGCTCTCTGTACACCACATCCAAAACCTGTTTGTTACAAGAGTGGCCTCTCCGTCTCATCTCTTCTCCTCTATATTGTCACAGAGACTATGTGAAACTGAGGTCTAATAGAGAACTCAAGCACAACCTCTGTTAGCATTTAGAGGTAACAGCAAATACATGAGTGGAATGTCCCTAAGCATAATTCCCAATAACTTCTTCCCTACCAATCTCCTCCTCCTACCCCCCCAGGCCTTTGCTGTTTAGTTTCTTAGAAACCCAGCAGCCGGAGCTGGGGAGATTACTCAGTTGGTGAAGTGCTAAGTGCTGGCCATGTCTGTGTGAGGACCTGAGTTCAGATCCTCTACGTCCATGTAAAAAGCCAGGAATGGCAGTGGAGGTCTTTAACCCCAGCTCTGAGGTCACTAGCCAGCCAGCCTGGCCTGTTTGTGAGCCAGGTTCAGTGAGGGTCACTGTCATGAAACAATGCGGAGAGTAACTGAGAAAGACACCTCATGTCAACCCTTGGCATCTGGGCATGCACACACCTGAATGAACATACACACCCAAGCACACATAACCGTGCAACCCAGGGCATACGAAAGTGGGAACACAAGCTTCAGCTTAGGTTGGGGCAGGTATCCAGACTCGTGTCTCAGTCCCCACCACTCCTACTTTGAGCTGTAGAGGGCTTTGGGGTTTTTGTGTTGTGCTGTTTGGATCAGGTCTTAGCAGCATAGTGACTAAAATTCTACGCACAAGGGTTAAATTTCAGAAGTGTGCCCCTTGCCACTGAGGGTGTTCTCATTCCAAAAGGATTGGAGAAACAGATGTGCTTACTCTGGAAGAGAGTGTATGCAGCCCCTTATGCCACCCCCATCCCCACCCCCACCAAGGACTTCTGTCCTTCTAGCCCTGCATTTCCTGTCCTTGGGAACTAGCAAGCCCGGACAATCTAGGCGGGGCTGTTGCGCCTGCTGTAAGTAACGCACTGATTGCCTGTCACTCAGAGAAGGTAGAAACCAGGAACTTCTGCGATTGATGCTTGACAGAATAATTAGAAAAGTGTCACTTTGCAGTAGCCATTTGAGCACTCCTAAAGGAATAGGCTAGGGCAAGGTCTCTGCTGTCTAAGTCCTTAGGTTAAGTCTCCAGGAAGACAAAACAATGTGTTATGGGAGAAAATTGCCTTGGACATGCAGGAAGGGATGGCCAGCTCCCAAGCAATGGCTGGGTGTCTGGGGCTCCAGTTCCCTTGCTGTTCCCATTCCTCTCTGGGGCTAGTAGCTAGTTACTCTCCGTCACTGGGGTGACAGTGGCAGTGTTTCCAGGTGGATGGTCAGGCAGCTTCATCCCTTGACCTGCGCAGACTGACACTTCCTTGCTTGTTTCATCATGTCCTCTGATCCTGGTACCACTGATACTGTCTCAAGGAACCGGGACTGGGACCCAGCCTGACCTCAAGAGGCAGGGCAGGAAGAAAGTTAACAGGTCAAACAACTGTATTGCTGCAAGAGATGACTAATTTATTTATGCCTCTTTCCCCTTATCTTATAGGAAAATAAGTTAGAGAATGCGAGCATATGCTGGGAATTAAAAATCTGTCTCCTATATCTTTTGTCATCACTGCCTCCATTTTTTACATTTCTCTATATACAAGGCTTGGATGCGTGGAGGTCAGAAAACAACCTGTGGGAAATCAATTCCCTTCCACCATGTAGGTCCTAGGGATTGAACTCAGCCCTTCTGGTTTGACCTTCACCCTCTGAGCCATGTCACCTCACTGCTTCCTTTTTAAAAGGTAAATTTTAGGGCCAGCAGGATGGCTTCAGGGAAAGGTCCCAGCCACCCAACCCGATGTCCTAAGTTCCATTCCCAGACCTCACAAGGTGTGGAAGGAGAAATGACCCCTAAAAGTTGCCCTCTGATTTCCACACATGTGCCAGGGCTGTGTACCAAAGCTCATACGCAAAATAAAACCATGGAAAAAATTATTTTTCATGCTTGTGTTTCGATATTAAAACTTTGACATCAGAGTTTCTTCTGGCAGATCTGGCAAGTGTGACACTGGTTAGCAGTGCTCTGCTGTCTTACAAATAAACATGCACAAATAGTGATAACGGGGAACAATCAGCCCCGATGAACCTGCTCTAATGTTAGCTAACTGCAGAGTAGCTCCTGGTTCTTAAAATATCAGTCCCCTAAGTCAGTCACTGTTCAGTGCTGTTTGCCTGGCTTTGTTCAAAGAAGGGTTAAAATGCCTTCTTCCTCTTGGCCTTTGATTAAAGCAATCAGAATGTTGGCAGCCCCCAGCTGTGGCCCACAAGCCTTCCTCTTAGGTTTGCCCCTATGTGTTTATTTTGTTATTACCTACAAGCCAGTTGGTCCATGTTTTGCAGATTTTTTTTTTCTTACTTATTTGTTCGTTTTCTTGGGTTTGGCTGTTTGTGGTTATATAGCAGAGGCTGGCTTCAAATTCTTCATCCCTCTGCCTCAGCCTCCTGAGTGCTGGGAATTTGGGTGTGCACCACCATGCCAGGCTTCAGATGAGTCTAACACCCTCATATTAGGAGGTTGGAAGCAAGCTTGGTCTGCTCTGTGCTTCCGTACTCCCATTATCATCACAGACTCCGCTGTCTGTCTCAGACACCTTTCTCCCCACACTTAACATTAACTCTCACTGTTTACCTGGAAGTCTCCCCAGGTTCTGCGTACTTGAGACAGTCTGTCAGATCCGTGCCTCTCAAATGGCCTTGTTGCTCCTCAGAGGATACTTGGTGATGTGTAGAGATCTTTTGGCTGTCACTTTGGGGAGAATAAGTTGCTAATATCTAGGCAGAAGAGGCCAGGATGCAACTGAACATCCTATGGAACATAGCTCATCATACTGAGGGAGTCTCAGAGTGGCAGAGGCGCCTTGGGCCCTCTGCGAGAAGGACCCTTTGCTGATTGATCTCTGTCTTCCTAGTGAGGCATATATACTGCATGAGTTTTAAAAATACATGTTCAAGCCCCTTCTTCCTCATAATAGCCCCTTCCTTTGTGCTGCTTCTATTATAGCGATATGGAACCTAATTATATTTTATGTTTTATCCTTGCCAGAATTCCAGAGTTACTTAAATAGATAATCTCCACTTAAGATTCAGAGAGATTTATAGAGTTGGCAGAAGGAAAATAAAACGAGATAGCTTCCATGATCAAAGTCTTGAGTCTTGTTTGGGGTGTTAAGCTCATGCGCCATGTGGGTAATTTGTTAATGGTCATATTTTAGTTCCCTTTGTCTCCATGCTTGGGAGAGACACAAAAAGACACTCCATTAAAAGCCCGCTAAAACAAAGGGCAGTGTCTTTGTGCTAGAATGTTCCATCCTGTGTGTATACAGGACACCTTTCAGCAAGAGAGAACCCAGATCACAGGATAGGTGGGGGCCAGACCCTGATGTCAAGCTCAGGGGCACCAAATAACTTACTCAGACACTCTCTCATTTCTTTCCTCCCTCCCATTCATAAATCTTCTGTGGTGTGGTGGTTTTAGATGTATGTGTGGGTTAATATGCACATGTATGCACACACATGTAAAGGCCAGAAGACAAGGATGGTTTCATCTGCTTTATTTTGTGAGATAGGGCCACCTACTGGCTTGGAATTTGCTGACTTGGCAGGGCTAGTTAGCAAGCCAGCCCCAAGTAGCCACCTGATTCTACCTTTTCAGCACTTGGATTATGAGCTCATGGCACTTTGCTCATTTTTTGAGGTGGTGGGGTTGTTTTGGTTTTTTTTTTTTTTTTTTTTTTTTTGTGTGTGTATTTTGTTTTGTTAGTTCTGGGGTGCAAAGTCGGATCCTCACATTTCTGCAGAAAGTGCTTTACCACTGAGCCATCTCCCCCGATACCTAGCCATTATTTAGTCTTGAGTGAAAACCCACAGAGCATGCTCAGTGCTCCATCCCCATTCACTGCGTCACCTGCTTGGAGCAGTTCTCTGCTTTCTCCCTTTACTGTTTAACTTTTCCTTTCCAAGTGGCCGTGGGTTGCTCTTACAGTCAAGGCAGCATCCTTAACCTTCAAAGCCAGGGTGAGATGCCAGCTTTCCTAACATTTCCTCTGGACCTTGTATTTTTCAGTTGTTATTTTTGCAAACATTCAACTGTTTCTTCAGAAATGTAATCAGCTGTGGTTATTGTAAATTAAAGCGCTTTCACTCTTTGAACTTAAAGTCTCTACTGTCAAATAAGAACACCCGTGATCTCAAATCCAAGGGTGACAAGGTGGCAGGGGCTTTGCCAGGATTGCAGTAAGCAGCCTAGGAAAGTTCTCTCACCTCTAAAGCTAATCCTGTCTTCATGGCCTGGACCTAAAACCCCTACAAAATTCATCTATACATTGGTTATCTATGATATTAAAGCACTTGGCATATAGTCTGATACTCAGTAAACAGTAGATATTTCTACCAACTTCTACCATCACATTCATTTTCACCACTGTTCTGTGACTGTGGTAAGCCAAATTGTATTTTGTATTCTTGAATTCCTTCAAGGTGAACATGTTCTCACCACCATTATTTTTAATTTTTCTACCACCAGCTATGAATGACTTGAAGCAGGTGGTTTACTACTGAGACACTATGTTGTGAGTAAGAAAAGGGCTGTTGGGATCTCCAGCATCAGTTATTTATTTCTTCTTCACTGGCTGACTGTCAATGGAATGTCAGTTCTGTGATACTTCAAACTTCCCAGTAAGCTGGGTGGGAAGGGTGCAGTGACTTCCTTCTGGCCAGTGAAAGATGAGCGAAAGCCTCTTGTGTGACTGTTTTTAAGAAGCTAAAACACGTAGGATGGGGCCCTTCTGTGCTCCTCCCAGTGGTTTAGGATGCTTTTGTTATGCAAGAGCTGCAGCAGCTTCCTCTTGACATTGCGCTGGATGCTTTTGTGACAGAAAAGGAGTGTAGGTTGAACTGAGTTCTTGAGTGGCATCAGAATGCCGGTCCAGCCCTGGAAAGTACTGCCAGCCCTGATTTACTTCTCTGAAGCTAACATCTGGATGCCGTCCTCTGCCACCCGTGCTGCTCAGAAGACCCTGCTTTCCTTTGTTTATAACGGGGTTCTTCCAGGGCTTTTATTTTTCCATAGTCAGATTCTTCTCCATTTAGCGCAGATAAACAGACAGACTGAAGTTTCGCTTGACTCTTGAGCAACTGCACAAACAGAAGCTTTCCTAACAAGGACTGATATAAGCTGTTTCGTGAACTGTGTGAGGCGAGTTCAGAGAAAAGCCCACTGAGAGGGCCTCTGCAGTGAATTTCCAGCGTGCACCAGCCCCTATGAGCCAAGGCCCATTGCTCTGCCCACTTCCGGTGCTGTTGTAGAAACAGTGCTGTGAAGTTTACTGTTCAGTGTGGAGTTTTCCTGAATCCAGTGGGTTTTTCATATACATTGACTAGAGAAAGGCTGTAGAGCATATGTCTATATCCCAGAACACAGAGAATGCTGAATGCCTTTACTTCTATTCAGATGTACTTTCTTCAACCAATCCATGTTACCTTAACTAACAGAAAAGGAGGAACCTGAAAAACTGTGGCAAATAATCCATGTTAAAACATGCATACTCCAAACAGCCACCCTCTGAATGGTTCACTGGCCACCAACACAGCATGGAGGCCGAATTCAGAGCATTTGAATAATTGACCTTCTGTGTGAATAAATTAGAATAGATTAGCTTAGATTGATCATATAACAAGTTAAATCATAAAACAACAACAAAAACCAAAATGCTTTTCTCTTTCTAGGCTACTTTGTAATGTTGATTAACCCTGTGTTTTTCTTGTTGGAGGAGTTTCCTAAATACAAATCAGCTGACTACCAAGAGGATAGAAATAACTCCAAGCTGGGAGCTGTCCTGGGAGAGCAGCAGACTTAGAGCATGTTGGTGTGCGTCACGTCCTCTCTGGCCTGCTGGGAGATTCTGGGTTGCGATAATTTGTGCCATGGAGACAGAAGGTTCCTGAGGTGTCTCTGCCCTTCTGATCTCGGAGTACAGTGTGCTGTTCTGAAGACCATGTTGTAGTGCTGTGGGAACAGGAGACACACAGTGGTGAGGAGATGTAAGACCAGTAGTGGGGAATGCCCCGCCCTCTTCTTACACCTGAGCAGAAATGTGCTGGCTTGGGTACAGTTCTTCAGTCAAGCTCTGGCCACATGTACTTGTTGTAGCTTGTGGTTATATGAATGTCACATACCCCTATGTAGGAAGAGGAGGCTTATAGTGTCTATTTCTTGTGAAAGGAGAAGCGTGTATATAAGGCAACATTTTACTGTTTCTTTCTGCCCTGTAATCCCCACCAAACATAGTGGCTTTAAAACAGTCACTGTGCTGTTTTCTTATGGTTCAGCACTCCTTCCTACATTCCCATGTGTTCTTTTGCTGTCTCTGCCCGAGGTCACTCAAATGCTGCTTGATGCATGAGCTAGCATGGTAGCTAGAGGCTGCTTCCCTCCCTCTCCCTCTCCTCTCTCCAGAGGGCTCCTTTCAGGGCCTTTCCAAGAGAGTAAGACTTCTCACCAGGCACCTAAGGCTTTCGAGGGGATAAAAGCTGACAGCCGGGCATTCTTTGAAGCACGGGCATTGAACTGGTGCAACACATCTTCTAGGGACTAAAGCAGTTTAAGTAGAAAGGGCTGAAGGACATAAGCAAGGTGGATAGGGTTCAAATGTTGGCATCAGCCTGACGGACTACTCCATGTACATGCCGCCATGTCAGATGCCCACTGCTGGCCCAGGGCATGTCATTTTCCTCTTTTTTGATAATAGAACTAGATTAGTACTGATCACTGGTTTTCTTTTTTTTTCTTTTTTTTTTTTTTTTTTTTTTTTTTTTTTTTTTTTTTTTTTTTTTTTGTCTTTCTACTGCAAAGAAGACATTGATGGAAAACTCTTGACAGAAACTTAGAAAATTTAAATAATTTTATTTCACCATATCTTACTTTAAGTCACGCTACTATCCATAGTTCCACGAGACATCTGCTATAAATTGAATAGAAGCTCTAATTTAGCAATTCCCCAATTCTTCAATCCAAGCAGATCTGAGCTGGGTCCAGAGATTTTGTGTCTGAAAAAAAAAAAGTATAAAATTGAGAATCATGTAATGAGAATTGTTCAAGTTGGACTGGGTTTCAGGATCTATTCCCCCACTGAAAAGTGTGTATATTTTCAATGCCTGTCACTTTAGAACAGGCTATTTTGAGGGGAGGAGGAACTTTCCAAATCTCTTTCCCTCCAGTCTTGAATTCTGACCCGTGCTAGGGGAAGTTAGTGCTGTTGCTGTGGAGTGCAGCGCTTAGGTGAGGGTCTTACCGATATCAGCGCCACAGCCATGCACATTAGCATCATTGCAAGATGGAGCTCATGAGGCAGCCAGCACCGCTGCTGCATTAGAAGAAGACGACGCAATGAAAAGATGGGTTGATGAGCATTCCATGTCTGCTTTTCATCTGGGATGTTACATGGGGATATTGTGTGGCTACTTGAACATTTTTCATCTTGTAAATGCTTTTTCTTCACCCTTATGTAAATCACGCCATTTACGGTTTTCCACTCTGTACTACATGAAAGCATAAAGAAAGGGGAAATAGCCTGGATCATTCCTGTCCACGTTAATACTGTGCTGGGCATCATCCAAGATGGTTCATTTGAATAGTTTCTCCCCAGAACTTTTTCCCTTCCTGGCAAATAATATGCTTTTGCTTTTGAATATTCAGAACTGGCTGTCTTCACGAATCTTTCAAGTTTAGCTGTTTTGCTTGAGAGAGACGCCACGATGTATTCTTGCTAGGGTTTTAAACTTAGCATCATTTATAGTTTTCCCCGAGAAGTTTCAAAATTCTTTCCTTACTGACTTTGATTCTTTCCTGTCTCGCTTACAACCACTTTCACCTCTAATGAAGTCTGAAACTGCCATGCCCCCACGTGAGGAGGTCAGTTTGTTTGTTTCTGTGCCCCAGCAGACCATGAGCCGCACCACAGTAGCTGCGCTCCCATTATCAGCTACATCTTCAGCGCTATGTCCAATTCAGTGTTCCAATAAACGTCTAGATGAGGCTTAATGCTGGACTCAGTAGGCAATCCTCTTGTTCTGTCACATTTAAGGAACATTAATTTCCTCTGTGGAGGAACCTGTTTCCTCTTTGGCTTGTCTAACCTCTGAAGACCTGCCTGTGTTACAGCACTTGCATGTAACAGACTATAATGTCATTGCTCTAATCAGTAGCTTATTTGGTTGGTAATAAAGGAAGAGCCCTGTGCTATCCAATTTATGATATTACATCTCTCTAGCCAGATGACAATTACATCATTCCTGGGTGAAAAGATGCTAAAATATCCCTGAGCCAACATACTGCTGAGATGTAGCCACTGAAGAATGAGAACTGAGTGCTGGCTAGTCTGGTTGCTTCAGCATAGGCACCCTGGTCATTGAAGGATTCACTTCCGGTCTTATTTCCTTCAGTGGTACAGCAGTTATGGTAACACCTTAACTTTGAATGATGCTGAAGACAGGACCCACCTGCATAAATCATTGGGGCAGGGGGAGCAGCAGAGATGGAATTAAGGCCCATCTTTCCAGGAAGCTACCATTGATGTTTTCTTTCTTTTTGTATTTTTCTCAGCCCTACACCCTAATATGATTTTTGCTTCACATTTTCCTCCACCAAGTACCTGGAGCACAGTGCAGTATATTCCACCTGTCCTGGTTATCCTAACGGTAACTGTAAACCTGAAATTGTCCAGGTTAGAAAGCTGATCTCTTCATTCCCTCCCATAGGAAGCATCTTTTGTTGCCAGTGTGCATCACTGTTAAGCATCATATTTTTAGGTGCAAGAAAAAATTGTACTCCCTGTTCAGTTTTGGAAGTCTCCTTTTCCAGGTAGGAGATTTCAACTCAGTTAGTAAGATAAACCTGATGCCTATAGTGACTTGTGCCCCAGACCCCAGGTGTTGCCGGGAGTGAGTGCCTGACCTGCAAGGGGACCAGGTGACCTCTGCTCTGCCAGAGGGTGGGGAAGGCAAGCCAGGTCTACCTTCAGAGACCTGAATCCACAAAGCTCAGGTTCAAGTGTCAGAATACCTTCCACGTTTCACAGGCATAATAGGAAACACAGAAAATACAAAAATATGAAGCAAGTAAATCCTAAAAATTAAACATCATGAAGTAAATCCGACAAACCATGGGCACCATGTGGGCTCTGAGTGCGGCTGGTGTGGGTATGTTTGTTTGCACAACATTCTTGAATAGTGGGGAAATTGTCATTATAGATGACATATTAGTATTGGGGACATGTGTATTTTCCAAGGTCTCTAATAACATTATGATTACGTAAGACATGTTTTTAGTTTTAGAAGTGTACCCAAGAATTTGGTAGTAAAATACCATGATACAAGCAACTTACTTGAAGTGATTCAACAGTAAAAATGTGTATGTGCATGTGTGTGTATGAAGACAGAGTACCACAAATACAGGAAAAGATTAGTTAAAGACACATGGAAGGTATGTGGACTATTTACACAACTAGACGACCTCTTTTTCTTTTCTTTTTTTTTTTTTTCATGTGTTTGGTATTTTCTGTAGTTCAAAATGTGGTAAATGCTGCTTTGTAACTACCAGCTTCCCCACAAGCCTGTCACTCATGTTCTTCCCTGATCTCAGGCTGACAATGTATTGAAGTTTCCTGAGTGGCTACTATGTACGGGTTTGCAGGTACTAAGGTATATAGAGGAATAAGATAAATGTACCCACATTTGAAGTGTTCATGATTTATGATGTTTCTTTTGCACTTTCTTTGTAATTCATATAAGATCTTAAAGATAAAAATGTCCATCTGCCTAGGCCTGAGAACATCTTAGGCGTGTGTGCTAGCCTAAGGCTGCCGTTAGGCAGTCTTTTGCCACCTCATAGGCTTCTTCATTGGCTTCGTATAAGAAACTGTGCATTAGCAGATAACTAGTAAAGCATTGCACAGAGAGAGTGCCTGCCAGTGACAACATTGGGCCTTGTTCAAGTTCACTGTGTCCTTCTAGATATATCCAGTTAAGTTTCTTACAGATGCTGCTAGTATTGCATTTGTGCTGAGTTGTCACAACATGTATGGTCCGGTCACACAGTTCCCCAGAGACAGTGCCTTCTGGACCTGTGGCACGATAGTGACTCCGTCACCACAGCTACCGGTTTCCTACTACCTGAAATAGCTGTGCTGAAAGGTGGTTCTTCTGCTTTCTAACTGCTAACCTAGTAACAAGAGGGAAAAGGGGAAGGAGCAAATGTGTACTTATCAAATTCACTGTTTCAAGAGAAAATTTTAAGAATACCCAAAAGGAGCGGTCTGCTAGGAAAACATGATAAAAATTTGCTAATACCTTCTGAAGGCCATAAGAAGTTCCCTTTTGTTGAAGAAGCTCTCCTGTATATTAGTTAGGTCTGATAGAGTTTCATTCTGTCATCTTCTCTAATAACTGTGGCAAGAGAATTATTTGCATCTTAGTTGTCCTAACTTATATATTAAAGAGTTCAATCTTGTAAGTACTGATGCAACTTGACTTACGGTGGGATTATGTCCTAAAATAATAGGTTGCACCTAGAAAATGCCATGTAAGATGGGAGTATATTCACCAACTAAGCATCCCAGCTCAGCAACATAGCCCAGCACAGAGGAGCAGGTGTTTTCCTTGGTGACAGCGGATTGAGGGAACTGTCACTCCCACCTATGTCTTCTATTTCAAGACAGGATCAGATCACACATTGCTAACCCTGACAAAGATATGGGTTCATCATTGGAATTACAGTTTCCATTCAGTGCTAATACTCTTTATCATGGCAATACCAAGAAAAATAGAAGTCGAATGATCCTAAGGATTTATTTAACTCATTTATTGAAATAGCCTAGCACATCTTAGAAGACAGGATATTTGAGTTAAGTTTAAATAAGTATAGTTTGAATAGAATAAATATTTAAAATGTATTTAATCAGGTAAGATGGCAGGTTTAAATATTTTAGAAGAAAAAAACATGGATGAACTAAATAAACATCCCTGGGGCGGTGGGGAGAGAGACCATATATTGTTTTGCATGTCAGTTAAAGGTTCTTCCAGATAGCTAAAGACCAGGGTAGAATCTTCTCTCCCTTTGCTGTTTTCATTTGTAAGATGGGACCAATGAGAAGTCCATCCTTGTAGAGCTGTTGGAAGGTTGAGATGAGCAGGCAAAGTTCTGAACTCTGGGGCTTAGAGTGTCTGTTGCTCTCAAAACTAGCTCAGGAGGAGGGTGGAGGGTTAAAAAACAGTAATGAGGAAAAAGGCATAAGGAATCATAGCATTAACTATTTACCTTTAAATACCACCACAACAAAATACCCTATAATATAAATAAGTATTTATATATCTGTATCCATATGGTGTAAATGAACTTTTCTCGTCTGAACTGACAATGTTCCCCCCAAAAGCCAAAGACAGTCTACTAAAATCCAAGAAGCCCTCTTTTGAGTTAGTCAGGATTGTCCAAGAGATTCTCAAACCTTACAGGCTGTTGCTATTGCTCTTGGTTGCTCTCAGGAGTGAAAGGTAAGTTTCTATTGCTGAAGACATATTGCACTTTAGACACAGGGCCCTGCGGCCCCGCAACTGGAATTGACCTGAATGCCTCCTTCCTGAGGACTAGCTCTCACGATACCAGAAGGTCTCACACAAAGTTCCAAAAGAGGGAAGCAACCAGCAGTCCTCTCCAGCTTTGAGCCATATGAGCCACATGAAGAGCCAGCATGGCATGGTAGCTGCACACAGACCTTGGCCCTAACCAGCAGCTTTCTAATTGGACTTCAGAGGGAAACCACGGCTGGTACTGGTAGTGAAGTCACGGATCTTGGAGGAGAACCTGCAACCACTGGTTTACTGAGCCAGCTCATCCCTAATCACACTCTAAGTGTTTGTCCTTACACCTATAAATAAGTGTAGTCCTCACCCCTCATCAAGAAAGCTTCTCTTTTCAACAGATGAGGACCATTACAGAAAACCACCACCAGTCAGTCTGCTAGTGTCACCAACATGATGGCCTAAACATGAACTGAACAAGAAAAATAGACATGCCAGAGTGGACAGGGGAAACCTCCAAACCTCAGCCCTATACAAAAACTACAGTTTTTGAGTCAGGGTGGGGGGATCTTTCCCAGGGAGGAACACTCCTTGGCTATCTAATACCAAATGATCAGTCTTGTAAACATGCAAACAGGTAACATACACTTAGCAGGTTTTATTTATGGATGTATAAGTAAGCATATACCTATAGGCACATGGCAACAATTAATGAAAAGGGGGGGCATACATTTGAAAGAGATCAGTGAGGGCTATATGGAAGATTTTAGAGGAAGGAAAAGGGGAAAAAAATGATATAACTATAATCATAAAAAAAAGTAGCCCTTGGAATAAGGAGAGCACAGTGAGTTGGGGCCAGGCTGAGCATGGTGTACATGCTTAGCAGAGGCGTGGGACTGTGGGCAGTGGTGATGGGAGCATCAGGTTTGGACAAGGTGGACACTGGTGTGCTAAGGACCACCTAGAGACAAGAAGGATAGCCACAAGCCTTCCTAGGTAGGTTGAGGAGTTAGGAAATAAGCACAAGTCTTTCCTTTAGGATAGCATTTCCAGGGTGCTGGGGTGGGATACAGTGATTGTTGAATGCTCTGGCCGATTAACTACAGCAACTGTGCTGCCCAGGTACAGGGTACCTAAAATCTCTGATATGCCTTGGAGCAAGTTTGCAAGTCTCATGAGCTGAAATCTCTGTCCTGACCAGCTGAACGTTCTCTGCACAGTGGATTCAGCTTCTCTTTGTGTTTAAGATTAGTTACAGTATAATATTGAAATATTTGAGGAAGTTCATTCCCTCTCCAATTTTTTCAGTTCTTGAAAAGCTCAACAAGATTTCCTGTTGCTAATTGGGCTTTCACACTCATTTTGGCTCACCCTCAGTGATAAAATCTGTCTGGTTGGATTTAATAATACTGCTGCACTTTTTCTAGTTAGTCTGTTATCGTCAATTAATGCGAATTAATACATTTTTCTTGTTCATGGTGATAATCTCTTTTCAAATAAAGTATTTAAGATTTAAAGTGTGCAGTAAATACTAAAGATACAGTAGCGTAGGGGATTCATTCAGTTGCTATAGGAAAATCTAATTTTTCCCCAAAATGAAATGAGTCACGCTCTGCAGCATGAACGTTGGGTTGGGCTTTGGGGCACCTCCAGCAGTTGACCATGTGGCGAATACTCCCTCTTCTTCCAAAGCCCCTGAAAGTGAACGTCCAGGTGAAGCATGCTCGCTTTCCCGTGTCTGTTATGTGGCATGACTCCTTGTCTTTGGAGAACTCCAACATGCTGGGGGGAGAAGACTTACATTCCACAGGTAAAATGGATAAAGAAATGTAACCAGAGTGGGCTCTCAAACAGGCCTTGGCATGGGCTGGCTATTGATGGGTCACATTTACTTTTTATTTGTAGGGTTTCTCAATAGAATTTAGATAACACCTCCACCTATCACCTCCATAAAACAAATGTACAACAATACATTTCTGTAAAAACACACAAAAATACCCATGTTAAACAGGGTTTCTCTGTTGTGTGCCATACAGTGCTCCTGTCACACAGCAATGGAATTTTACTTGTTTTTTTGTTTGGGGTGTTTTGTTTTGTTTCCCCAATACTAGAATCAGTAACAAAGACAGGATAACTACAGTATACTGAACCCCATTGTATACAACTATGTATAAGAATGCTGCATTCTGACACGTAGTTTAAACAGTTTATAAGTTGGTCCTCTGCGGGTGATTCCACATCAAGATTCGGTCTCCATATCAAGATTCAGTCGGCTTATGGGGAAAATTGCTTCTGCACTAAGTATGTACAGGCTTTGTTGCTGTCATTGTTCTCTAAATACTGACGAGGTTGTATTAGGTTTCAGTAATTTAGAGAGGACTGGAAACTTGCGAGGATGTACTTGCTTGTATTTCTCACCGTGGACCCAAGCCTCCATGGACTTCAGTGTCCTGTGCAGGCCAGAACTGCTGTACCTCTGATGCTAAGGGAAAGCTGTTTATTGTCTCCCAGGGTCATTTAGGATTGACATTAAACCTACATCTTAGCACCTTGTTTATTTTTATTTATTTTCTGACAAGGTCTTGTTTGCTATGTAGGCCAGACTGGCTTGGGACTCATGGCAATTCGACCATAGGTGTTCTTGGTGCTGGGATAGAGAGATATGCCATTAGGTCTGGCGTCATGCCACCTTTTGATGTGTTTGCTCTCTCTCTCACACACACACACACACACACACACACACACACCACATGCTTTATGTCAGCCATCATATCTGGTTGCTTCAGTGACTCACCTTTCACTTAGTTATAGAACATAAAACTATGTTTTATATCCAAGACTATGTCATTGTCTTTTATAGCCGCCATAAGGGTCCACAGCATGAATGTTATCTTTCCAAATCCCATCTGGGTAGGCAACAGGTTCTTCAAAGCTTTGTGGGTTGTTGTTCACTAAAGATTATTAATGGTATGTCTTTCTGATAATTAAGAGAAGAAAAATTTAAACAAATTATGTCAGGTTTGATGAGCCTTGTTTTCCATTTACAAATACATTGATTTGGAATATATCTCATTCATGAATTTATATGCCTTAATGGCTCAGTTTCCCCAGACATTACCTTGGCCCCTCTGTTCTCTGTTCTTTTGTGTTTTTTTTTAGTTTGTTTTTTCCTACCAAACAATTCTTCTCCCTTTCTCATTTCCAGACTACAAGCACGTCCAGGCCAGAGGTATAAGATTTTGTAGCAAACTGCCCTCCAGTGCCTACCACGCAGCAATTGCTCAATGAATATTGAAAAGTCGGAAGAGGAAAACAAACCTCTACTTCTCTGCACTTATAAAATTGTATTTTTTTTTTCATTCAACCAGTTGCTTTTTTTTGTAATGACTTGATAACATTTACTCTCATTGTTGGGATTCACTTTGAAGTGAATTTTGCATTTAATTGTGGTATTTTATGGCACTTGCAGTATTATTACATTTGGGAAATGAGGTAGAAATCCTACAGGCAAGTAAGTAAAATGATTTTTTTTTAAAATTAACTCAGCTTTATCGACCCTACATTTTAGCATGCAGTTGAGAGTACTTCCTGTTAGCATCCACATCCTGAGAACACACATTAAATAAAACTAGCCAGCCAGAGAACAATGCATATTCAGCAGCTAATTGCTAGTGATGATTGTTTTTTAACCTGTTTCAAAAAAAATAAAAGGATACTTAGCCTGTTAATAGAGTTTTGAGGGTAAAGGGTAAAGGCCCTGCTTCAGGAGCTCCGCAGTCTAAGCTCAGTTACTCATCCCAGTAGACTAATTAAGGCAACTTGTGGGGCTGAGGAAATGGCTCCATGGGTAAAGTGTTTGCTGTGCGAGGATGAGGACCTGAACTTGGATCCCAGCTGCATACAAAGCTGTGCTGGGTGCTGGTGGCCTGTGATCCCTGTGCTAGGAGGATCCCAGGGGCTCCTTGGCAAACCAGTCTCCCACAGGATGAGCTCTGGGTTCAGGGAGAGACTGTCTCCAAACTAATACGGAAAGTACTGAAGAAAGGCACCCGAAGACAACCTCTGGCCTCCACACATGCACACCCAGGCACATGTTCCTACACACACTAATGCTCACATGTGTATATACCATGTTCACATCACACACACACACACACACACACACACACACACACACACACACACAGAGCTCATAATGATGCAAAGAGGACAAAGGATTTGAGAAGTTGAACAAAAACAGGGTCTAGTGACCCAAAATTCATCTTCCTGGTACTGAGATGAGGTTTACGTTTGAAAAGAGGTCAGGGGCTATGCATGATTGAGGAGATGTACGCTACCCATCATTGTCTCCACTCATGCTCTGGAAGGTGACCCAGTTGCTAAACTTCTATCAGTCACTAGGTGCAGCATGAGCTGTTGTGTCATTGTCTGAATGACCAGATGGGCAGGTGGGAGAGCAATGTCTGATAAGCCAGGCTCTGCTCCTCCTGAAATCACGGTGGCTCAAGAGGAACAGGGAAAGACATTGGCTTATATCTGTATATTTAGCCAAAGTACAGGTACAAATTCAGGGAGAGACTCTAGGCTCTCTTCCTGCTATTAGTGACTTTGTGGACTCAAGTGAGGAGTTGACAGTTTTTAGCCAAAGCAGCTTCTGTAAACCTGTGTGAAGCCTTGATTTTTACCAGTTTAAGCAAATATGAATAATTACATAAACTTTTCCATCTCTTTAAAAATCCATCAATGGACAGGTATGATTAATAGATAATCTGGGATTAATAAATTTTCATTGAACATATTTCAGATGATTTTTGCTTAAAATTTGCTTGACTATTTTAAATGCCATGTTCTGGTAACCAACATACTTTAAGTATGTGACATTGTGCTGTCTAACAGACCTGCACATACATGTCACCAGGTTATTTACAATTACAATTAGAGGGAAGTCCACAATCTGGGTTTATATTTTTATTTTGTCTGGATTAAAGCTGAGAAATGATTAATTACAAGGCCTTATTTCTTGTCAAGTGGTGAATAACTATGTTTAGCTTTGGTGTAACTGTTTACAAATGGGAAAACCCATACCGCTTGCCAAGCAGTTGATTAAAAAATGCACTCAATTCTTCTCAGTGTCTCTGTGGGAGAGATCTTTACATTTGTATGGGTTGGCATTTAGTAATTAAATCTCTTTAAACATTTTAATTAGACTTCAGGCCACCCAAAGCCTTCCTCTCATCTGGAAAACACTTCTGGATGTCAATAAACACAAAGCTATGGACAAGCCACTGTCATTTTCACCTGAGTCTGAAGTCCAGAGCAGTGTGCATGAAGTTTTTCTTCTACCTGAAAAGTCTGGTTTTTGAGCCTTCCTTTCAGAGACTGATATGGGAGTTTATCCTAAAATGTACAGTACTTGCTCACCAGCTACAGACTAATGTAGGTAGATGCTTCTGGTTGAGGCACAAACTCGGAAAGCACAGTACTTTGGGGTTTAGTTGTGAAAGGAGACAAGACAACTTGATTGACTTTACTTCCTGTCTTTTATGTTCAGTTCAGTTTTCTTTCTGTTAAGTCTAGGCTTTTAAAAGGGACTCTTCACGTTAAATATTTTGTGACACTGTACTGTTGTGAGAAAAATGGCAAAAGTAGAGGAGAAATAACAGATACCAAATAGATAGTGAAGCCATAGGTTTGTCTTGTTCTATCTCTCTTCATGGATATCTGGGAAGCCATTCTTAAAAAAGTTTTTTATTGGTGGTTTTCATACCCAATAGGCATTTTTCCTAAAAATATTCTGAAGTGATTGAGATCTTGCATTCTCCTACATCTAGTTGTGGTTAGGTAACTTTATGGATTAGGTATCTCTTACTTTGTAACAATGCTTCAAAAGTTAGTATCCTAACACATTATTATCAGGTATAGTTTCTGGGGGTCAGAAACACAGGCACAGTGAGCTGGATTCCTCTGTTGAAAGTAGATCCTCCTTGGGTCCCCACACTGGGCACCAAAAGTGTCAAAATAAAACACAATTCTCACCTCAAAGATCGTAAGAGGTAGTTTGGGCTGTAGCCCAAGGTCGTGAATTCAGGGTGCCCTGAAGGACATGTTCCACCCTGAGAGGAATTGCCCAAACTTTTAGACCTGATATTTGCCATGAAATGGATAAATCAGAGCAAAGCAGTGAAGTCTGTGCTTTAGGTTTGAGATGTCATTTGATGACATTCTTGTTTGGGGGACTGGTTCTTGGTTTGGGACTGGAGGTAACCAGATGTCTGGTAAGTAAACACACCTATCAACTCATTTATTTACCTTTGAAAGGAAGTTAGAGCAGATGCATAGGTGGACAATGCATGCCTGTCAAGGAGAACAACAATAACACAAGATGATTTTTGGCTCTGCATTGAAACTCTTCACATTCAGGAAGTTTTAATTATTAGTTATTCCCATTTCATAGAATCTTTCAAAAAGTGTTGCTTTGTTCCTGAAAGCATCCATTTACAAACTCCTACGCTTCTGTAACCCACTATCAAAAGTGATCGTGCATTAATTATGCACATTCTGTTTATTACAGGTGAACTAAGCCCACTAGCGGAGTCTTTGGTTGTATAATCTCTTGTAGCCCAGGACGGCTTCAAACTTACTACCTAGCCAATGCTGGCTTTCAGCTGCTGCCTCCTGCCCCTGCCTCTTGACTGCTAGGATTTAGAGGTCAGTATAGACCACTGTGTCTGGTGCTAAGCCTGCTCTATAAGATACAGAAAATTAAGTTCCATTTCTTGAAAGCAGTACCAAAGAACCTATGAACAAACCTCCTGGTCATCACTGTGTCAGCATCACTCTCTTCTGTGAAATGGGTAGTTGAGCTTTGATAGGGCTTCCTTAGCTGTAGCTATTCACTTTTGATGATAATTGTAATCTTTCATCACGATGGTCACATTCTTGTTAAGATCCAAATTTCCTGCTGCATGACCTTTCTCGCCCCATCTATTTTGTATTTTATAAAATGTCACCTCATGAAAACATCTTTTTTTTCCCCTTAATTGTGAAAACATAACATGATCATGAGAATTGATTATATAGAAGTAAAAAACCTAAATCTTATATTACTATGATATGATCATTGGGAGTATTTAGCAACTGTTTCACCAAGTACAGTTCACTCAAGGATGGCAATTTTTCTAGCTTTTGAAAAAATTCTCATTCAGGGGCTGGAGAGATGGCTCAACAGTTAAGAGTACTGGCTGCTCTGGTAAGGACCTGAGTTTGATACCCAGAACCGATATGGTGGCTCACAACCATTCTTAACTCTGGTTTCAAGGCATGCCTTTTTCTGGCTCCTTGTGTACTATGCACACATGTGGTATAGTTATAGAGGCATCCCCGCAAAAACACATGTACACAAAACTAATTTTTAAAACTATCATTCATTTAGCCTTTCAAGTGAGATCTTGTCATAAGAAAATAACACCCACATTTCCAAACACAAAATACTTATGTTGGGATAGTATTTACAGCCAGCTGTCTCTGAGATGGCACTTTATGACTGACCCCATATGCTAATGTTCTTATGAAATCCCTGCCCCTGCACGTGGACTGTGCATGATCACTCTCTGCCAACATGTGAAGAGGAAATATTTGTGTATAAAAAGGCTGAAGCTTAGGTCACATGGGCTATTGTCTCCTCCCCTCTAACAGGTTAAGCCTTTTGTTGTGTTTGTGTGTTTGTGTGCTTAGCTAAAGCCTCTCTCTCTCCCAGAAACACACTAGGAGGAACTACACAAAGTAATGGCAGCCATGTCTTTGTACTTTGGTATTGTAGCGTGCAGTATGCTCTAGTCCTGTGTCCCTTCTCAGCTGGGATAGAATTTTATCTTGTAATGGAGAAGTGCTTCACAGGAAACAGAACAAGTGGAATATTCATGTGCATGTATTTCAGTTCAGATAGCATTGAGAAACATTTTTGAGAAAAATGTTTTTTGAGAATATATACATTTATAATTGAGTACAAGAGAAATACAAGATTTTGATTCTGGCTTATGTAATATGTAAACTGTATATTATGGTCATACATCACTTAAAATTAAGAAAATCGACATGTTTAATCAGAATCAGTGGTCAATTTTCGCGTAGCACTTGCAGGTAAAAATCACCGAGTAAATCCACACCAACATTACTGGTAATGATTTAATGACAGTCCAAAAAAGTCCTCCTGTAAGCTAGACAGCGGCTTTACTGGCCCTCACTGATGGTTATTTCGAAGGCTGAATGCTCTAGCCAGTGAAGCTTTTTGCACTGCGAGCCTGTCTGGTGATCGGATTCTCATTAATGGCAGTAACTTCTCTGTAGTGGCCCTGCTGGGCTAACGTCGCTGTCCGGCCCATTCACGGGTTGGTGCTCTAAATGACGGCTGACCCATGTCTTGTGAGTCTCCCACTGGAAGTCTGCTCTGGGACCCTGTGACCTGGGTGTCCACTAAAATATATCTGTAATCTATATTTTTTTACATGTATAATATGTGAAATAGCGTTCAGTTCTTGGAGATCGCGTGCTTTTCCCCTGCAGCAAGGAGAATAAAGCAAGGTTTCCTTTTGTGTGCGTGTTCCTTTGTCATTAGCAGTAGTGTTGCAGTTAGAAAATAGATCAATCTTTGGAGCCCTTTGTTTATTGAATCACACAAAGCACTTTGCTGCGACTTCAGCTCATTACCTGTCTTTTTTAGTGCTCACAATCATGCTTCATTCTTTATATCTTATTTGTCTTTTTAGAATTGATCAAATCAAAGGAGGTATTTTCCCAAGTGCCAGATTTGTGACTATGACATATACATCTTTCTGCTGTTTTTTTCATCAAATGCAGTTTGAGGAGCACTTTGGTAAAAAGCAGAAGATGTATACAATCTGAAGAGAAGCCAGAGTATAAGGGACCACATTTAAGACACACTATTTTCATACACGTATGTTACAGCCCGGCCCAGTGGTCTAAAACTCAACTGGAAAAGGACACTAGACTGTACTAAATGGTATTTCAAATTCCACTTGACTGTGTATGTGTCTCTCTCAGAATGAGGTTATTTTAAGTGAAAAAAGTTGGAGCTGGGAGAAAGCTCTTGCAGAGAACTTAATTCCGTTCCCAGCACTCACAAAGCTCGAAACTCCAGTTCCAGTGACTCACTGTCCTCTTCTGGCCTCAGCGGGCACTGCACACAGGTGCTTAAACAGACCCACGGGAAAACATTCCTGCAGAGGCAACAGTTGTAACTGAGAAGAGTTTTTAATATTTTCTTGTCAGTGCTTGTTATTTCAGAAATACTACTTTCAGCATCCAGTTTCTCCTTTTTATTAAAAACAGAGTCACATCAGGAAAGAGTATTCACTAGCTTCTACGCCCTGCAGCCCTATGTGTGCGGGCATGCAATGGGGCTGAGATAACACGTGTTCTTTTAATCTGTAAGAGCATGCACATGCATTCTCCCTACCGGGCCCCAACCCACCACCGTTTGAGCTGTGCAACATTCTGTATTTTCACTTTCCCTGACTTAGCTGATGTTTATAAATAAAGGCCACAACTTGCTTTAGTTATTAAAAAAAAAGCATCATCGTGTGTGGTGGATATAATCATTACCACCATTAGTAGCCGCTCATGTTACTAATATGTGTTTTTCTGCTCCATGCTGAAACAGCGTGGATGTGAAACAGAAGAGCTGGTTTGTTGCCTTTTAAGCGCATTCCCTAGTTTTGCTCAAAAGGAAAGTAATTGAAAGATCCAGGAACCACTCTCTCCTCATCTCTGTGAAGAATACACGATAGGACAGAGCACTTGCAAGTACTTGAGGTTCCTCTACCCAGAACAGCAGTGCTGGATCCTCTGTCAGCTGCAGCTCTCCACCTGGACAAGAGGTTTGCTGGAGTGTTCCACCCGGCGAGCGAGAGAAAAGCTGCCACAGTCTTTCCTGCTGCCTGAAGGACAGATTAATTATTTACAGATCTTTGTTTGCGTTTCGTTTTGAGAGAGTTTCTGTAACCCAGCCTGGCCTTGACCTTGTGCTCTTCCGCTCCCAGCCTCTGTGTACTGGCATCATAGGTAGCACCCCCATACCTAGCTGGCATGTTACTGAACTCCTGTCCACTGTTTGTGCAAGACTCACCCAGCAACTGACGGGAAGAGTGTATACCCACAACTAATGTGACACGTGAACTCCTCCTGGATGGAGAAATGAATTCTTTTTCTCTCATCCTGCACTTGGCATCTATATACATACATACATATATATACATACCTACATACACACACACATATATAAGATTTGATAGAACGTAAAAGAAACCAATTCTGTTAGGTCTTTCCTTTATGTTTAGATTTGATCACCATCTATTCCACTCCCCAGCCCAGGTAAAATGCATCCTCCCTCTCCTATCCCAGGTGTGGCGAGATGATTTTAACTTTTCGTCTCATTGAGCACCCCTGTACGAAGCGTGAACGTGTGTGTATATGGCAGTCTAGCTAACCTAGGCTAGCCTAGAACTCTCACTGTCCTCCCGAGAGCTGAGGATAGATTCCTACCATCACCCAGATGCTTATTCCAGCTTGCCCTCTTCACTGAGTCTGCGCAAGAGTGATGATCGCTCTCTCTCGTGGGCTCCTGTGTAGGTGCATGTCATTGGCTTTTCAAAGAGGTTTTTACTAATTCTTTCCTTTGCTCAGCTCACCTGCGTAGCAGTGGTTCACACTAGAATGGCATGGGCTTGCAGAACCAGTGCTCCCCAGCTTCTTTCCAAGGACTTTGTCAACAGCTAGTCTGTGTGCTAGCATCTTGGGTTTGCCCTTGTGAGTTATTTCCAGTAGTGCCCAAAGATACAAAGAGCCTTTTCACTTAATTAAGTCAGTTACTAAGCTGTCGTGTGGACCGACGAAGTGCTGCTTTATAGGTGTCCTCACAGGGCTGAACTAACAGGTATCTCGATGTACAAGAAGTTCCCTGGGGCTGGGGCTGCTCCACTATCCCCCCGTTCTTCTCCAGGTAGAAAGCCTTCTACCCTGACCTTCCACCTCACCATCATCTTGTTCCCTTGGGCTTCATTCCTCCTCTCTGGATTCTTACCATAGTATCTTTTCAACCACTTTTTTTTAAATTTCATCTTAGCCGCCGAGCACTCTGCCCCTGGGCTCCACCACAGGCTCTCCTGCTCTTTTAAACTATTGTTTTGATGTCTTGCAAAGATCTATCCATGTGGAAGGGCTTCTCTCTCTGCTCGCAGGAATTCAGAAGCTGAGAGGCTGTTGTAAATTCTTTGTGTATGCGTTCTTGTCATGTCCAGCCTGGTATGAGGGATGGACCCATCTGGGGCGACAGTAAAGAGTGAAGAGATGACATACTGGCAAGACACGTGGACTCATGAAATGTTGGGATCAGGTGGACTGGGCTTTCTGGAGAAACCGGAGCACTCTGAAAGCTCACAATGATTATTATATAGAGTTGGACAGGGTTGTCACAGGGTTGAACAAGGAGGTGGAGTTATTACATGCAAATAAACAAGGAGGCTTGGTTTATAGAGTGCAGCTGGATCCAGGAGGCAGAGTTAGCTAACCTCAGTAGAGGAGCAGTCTCTGTAGGAAAACAATCTTCATGCCCTAAATGCCTGGGGGAGAAAGCTACAGTGGGAATTTCTGTACACAGTATCGAAACTAGCCCTTGGCCCTCTGCGGGCAGCTTTGCTGTCCCCTGAGCATGAGTTATGGGGGCTTCCTCGATTCTAGTACTCTGTTCAAGCCAAGAGTCTATGAAAAATAAAGTGTCTGGGTCTTGAGCTGGTGCCCTGGTTTCTTTTGTTAACCCTCTTGAGAAGGTCTATCCTTGAAATTATTTTAAAATCTGATCTTACAACAAAAGATTCAGTATCACATGAGAATTGTGGGCTACATTTAAGGGAAATGCTGAAATGAAAAATGCAGTAATCGTATAGAACCTGCACCCATGATTGCTGTAAGTGGCTGGAACCACTGCTAACTGTCAGGACAGCCGTGGAGAAGACCTACCCTGTCTAACTGGTAATACATAAAACCTTCTGTTCAATCCAGTAATAAGACCAGTGAGTGGAAAGAGCTGCATTCATGAGTTATTCTTAATGTCATTTTCTTATTGTTGTGCATTTAAAATAAACTGAAAGCACATGGTCAAGATGTCTCTTGCCACCGAGTCTAATTAACAGAAAGGACTGTCTTATGGTTAAGGAATCGGGTTTTCATAATGGAAATGTTTTGGTGTTGAAGAGGAATGTGTCTTAAGTGTGTTCTTCACAATCTTGGTCCTCTTTTGGTCAGCAAAGCCTTTTTCTTAGCTATAGCAGACATGAATTTCAGATAAGTCCTTATGCACAATCTGAACAAAAGGTTTTGAAATGAGGAGTGTTAGTTCTTTGTACAGACATTATTAGTATTTTGAGAAATAATCAGAGCGGTTTTCCGGCCAGCCTGTCCTTCCTCGTGTGTGTATTTGCTGTCAAATATGCTTTGGAAATCATGAGACTGAGTCTTAAGACCGTGCTGCTAGTGTGGCACAGTTCATAAGCAGTGAGATAATGGGAATTGTGGGGCTTTGCATTATTTACTGTCTAGCTTTATCCGTTTATTATGTCAAGAAAAAAGGTTTTATTTTAGTTTCTTTGTGTGTCTATACATGTGGGGTGTGTGTGTGTGTGTGTGTGTGTGTGTGTTTGGCTGTGTACACATATGTGCATGTGTGTGAAGGTCCAAAGTCTATACCTGGTCTTTCCCCTCCATCACTTTCCACCTTTCTTTTAAAGAGTAAACTTGGGGTCATCTAGATTGCATGATAAGTAATAATGCTCTCCACAGATCTCAGTAATGATCTCAGTTCAATCTCAGAATCCTATGAAAAGGTGCAAAGAGAGAACTGACTCCAGAGGTCTCCTCCCGCCTCTGCTTGAGTGCACACGTGCCCATGATAGTAATACATTTAAACTTTGATACTGTAAAAAGAGTAAATCTTGACCTTCCTTTACTCTTGTGCTCTTGTTGCTGTCTACCTGCACTGGGGTTCAGAGAACACTCCATAGGTTTTCAGGGTCCTTGTATTTCAGAAGGAAGAATTAGAAAGGTAAATAGTAGCACACCAAGGAAGAGAATTTATTAAAGATTGGACTCCCAAGGAGAGTGTGGGAGAAAGGTTAGCCTCTCCACGGCCTGCTGCACAGTGGATGGGCTTTTAGGTCGTTTGGTGGGCTTGTTGGCTCATTTGCTCAGTGTGGGCTTTTCTGTGCACGTTCATCTGTTGTGTGTGGTCCCACATACAGTTTCGTGCAGTGTTTCTTGGCATCTCAAGTCTCCTTCTGAGGGGCTGTGTTTCCGTATCCTGGTGAGCTGAAGTTTCCTCTCCAGTGATCTGGAACCCAGTGGTACCAGCTGATTTTCATGAGCCCAGAGGGGGTTGTTTCTATCTGGGTTTTTACAGCTTATTTTCTTGGTGTGGTGATAATGCAAGGATTTATACAGGTGCCACTCACAGCCCCATTCTCCCTCATTCAGTGCCCTGACGTTCAGAGCTCCTTACATTTGGGCTCCTCTCAGAAATGGAATCCTTTGCAGAAATAGTACCATGTGTGTGTTAAGGAAGGGAATTAGTAAATGTGTTATGTTGTATATTCCTCTCCATTAACCCTCTCTCAAGCCTGTGGTGGTTATTATGGTGGTTATGTCAGCTGACACAATCTAGAACCATCTTAAGAAAGGACTATGGCCATGACTGTGGGAGGTAATTTTAATGGGGTAACTGAAGATGTTGGTCTGGGATCCTGGACTATATAAAAAAGAGAAAGCTGAGCACAAGCATTCATTGTTCCCTGCTTCCTGCTTGTATGTCATGTGACCTGCTCCTTTTAAGTTCCTGCTGCCATGATTTTTCTGCCATGATGGATTCTACACTAGGAGCCAAACTAAACTCTTTCTTTCTTAAATTGCTCCCCCTTCCCTTTCTGATGTGCATGGCAGGGTGGGGGTCAGGGTATTTAAGAGAATTAACTACAACGATTAATATTTTTCAGATCTTAGGTAGAAGATACCTGTGTTTTATTTGAGGTTGGTAAGGAGGTACCATGATGTCTACACAGATTTATTGTACTTTTCATATTAATCAGGCTTCTCTGGAGAAACAGAATCCATAGGCAGTAAAAAAGATTGTGTATAAGGTTTTAGGACACATGATTAAGGTTGAGAAGCCCCCTGTTTGCAGGCTGGGGACTTGGAAATCTGGTTGTACACTGTGAGGGCTGTGAGCAGAGCCTTGACAGAGCTTGCACGACATCCGAGGTGACAGGACTATAAGACGGGCGGTCCTGAGTGAGCAGTCTTCACACCTCTTCCTTTTTGTTCTTTCCTGTCCTCACAGGGCTGGCTGATCTTCACCCAGGTTTGGCTTATCTACTTTATGCAGGCTGGTACAGATGCCAGTCTCCTCCAGCAGGACCCTCACACACTCTAAAAATGTCATCCTGGAAACCTGAGCATCCCTCTGTCAGTCAAGTTAACACATAAAATTAACTGTCACACTTAACAAAGGTCATTAACTCTTGGGATAATTAACAAGATTAAGTGGGTCCACTGATATGAACTAGACCTTGTTTTATGTTCCCAAAATGGTGCTAAGTACATGATGACAACATCAAATATCAAGAGTAAACCCTCAGTAATTAGAAAGATAAAATAAATTCATGAGCTAGTTAGCAAGCCGTGCATCATAGTACTCATATAACAAAAGTCTGAAACCAGAAGATTCTTTAATTATTTGATGGTTCTCTGGCTACAGTGAGGGAGAGGAATAATTTTGGGTCAAGAGCTTCCTTTGGGGGAAAGACCTGAAGTGAGCAGAGACCTGAAGGCAAGAGACATATTGTAGAAGGAAGAATTAATTCAGGCTGGTGGTCTAGTGAGAAAAAACAAAAACAAAAACAAAAAAACGATTTTTTAGATTGGAGAACAATAGCATGTGAGCCAATATATCCCACTGGATTTGAAATCATGGAGGTCAAGAAAGCTCTTTCCTGTTTGTATTCACTCTCTCCTGAAGCAGCTCATCTGGAGTCGGCAATCAGGCAGCAGTCGTGGTGATGGTGTTGACAGGGACCAGGTCAGTGGCTGCTGACCTCTGAGTGTACGCCAGCTCTTACACTTCTGTGGATGAGTGCACATTAAGGTGGTGTTAGTATTTATTTCACAGCCAAGAAAAGGGAGCAGAGAAGACACTCATAGCTTGCCCACAGCCATACAAGTGTGTGGTAAAGCCAATATGTCAAACCCAGGGCATCTTAAAAGCGCATACTATATCCCAAAACTCTTGTACTGCTTAGGGCAATGAGTGGCTGCCAAGAGCAGCAGTTTTAAGATATCATCCTGTGTTTGCGAAGGAGAGTGATAACGGGAGCCTATCCCCAGGGGGATAATGGGAATGACATGGAATCCTGAGACCCTGTGAACAGAAATAGGGACATCAAAATGATGATGAGAATTGTGAGAGAAAGATAAATTGTGCTTTATCTCCACTGCAACCCTGCTCTTTTTTTTCTTTTTTTTTTTTTTTTTTGGTGGGCTAGATTCTTTCCTATCTCCATATCATAAGGATTGCAGGATTATATAGACACAAGTATGTAAATTAAATCATTATTCCAGATTTGTGATCTGCTTTTTCCTAGTGATAGGGGTTTCTGAGAGGCCATTCATTGGTTGGCTGGTTGGTTGGTTTGTAAATGAAACATCATTTGCTCTTATTACTGAACCAATTCTTAAAGGTCAAGAACAAAGAACAGACCATGGAATCTGTCTGTTTCTGCAGTTCCTTTTGTACTGTTCACTAAATTGGTTCTTAACTGTCTATAAGTTTGTAGAGTCATTGACTGTGACTTTCAGGTCCTCAACTGTGTCCCCACATAGCAACACAGTGATTGGTACACTTAGTTAAGCTGTATTAAATGTTTGCTTCTTTGCGAATGCTGACATATATAGTTGTTCCTGAAGCTATTTATCATTGGTAGGATGGTTGGAAGCCTGTCCTCTGAGAACCATAGAGCTAGTTGACAGCCACTCATTCTTGTTTTTCATTTACTTGCTCCACATGAGGAAACTTCTCAGATTTGAAGTAGACTTAGGATGGGCAACATGCAGATCATTATTGTTTTTATCCTAAGTCTAGGGATTACATCTTCTCATAGAATTATCTGTCTCCTTAGTATAATCTAAAACACTCTTTTAAATAGGTTATTTGAATTATTTTTCCAGTCCAGATTATGTCTAAAAATGCAATTTATTTCTTCTGACAGCACCTTCATATTCTAATTAAAGTGGCCCGACCCTTTAATTCAGTTCCTCATATTCTGATGACCCCCAACCATAAAATTGTTTTTGTTGCCACTTCATAACTGTAACTTTGCTACTCTTTATGAATCATAGTGTAATTATCTGTGTTTTCTGATGTTCTCTGTAAAAGTGTCATTCAACCTCAAAGGAGTCATGGCCCATAGGTTGAGAACCACTGAATTAAACCATTCCAATTGGCAATTCTTATTCTCAGTTGTCATTTAGATAGGTAAGAGTAGGTAGCAAAACTGAGTTTCTAAATCATATTTTTCCAGCAAGTACTATTTCATCATCTTTCCTTTCATGGTAGTAAAACAACAACAACAACAAAGAAGCGACAGCTGAATAAAAGCAGGAGTCCATGCTTGTTGTCTGATGCACATTCTATGCTGTCATTTAGTGTATTTACAAGAGCCATTTCCCAGGGTTTCCTAGTGGGGACTGCAGATGAGGAAGTATGTCCAGGCCAACAGAAAGACTGTACTCAGGGCTGGGAGCATAATTCAGTGATAGAGTGTATGTCTGATGTATGTCAGACCTCAGCCAGTTTTCAGAAGCACTAGAAGAAGGGCAGGGAGATGAGAACTCAAGTCTCCCACTTGACCACTGGTAAAGTGTTGGGTGTTCTTGTTTCGTGTGTGTGTGTGTGTGTGTGTGTGTGTGTGTGTGTGCGCACTCACGCGTGCCTACATTTGTGCATAGTGTGTTTGAAAAATACAAAATGATAAGCATTTTGGATCCTGTTTTTGTTCAGCAGTTTATCTGAAGTTCCCTTAATATGCCAAAGTGGTGGGTCTCTGAGTGTGCTAAGAATTGTCTTGTGCTGGAGAGGAATTTGGGCTCAGGCCTCCCATAGTCATAGATCATCACCACTAATTGGACATCGGGCAGCTGTAGGTCAGAGGATAACTTTCTCACCTCAATGCCCTGTGACAGTGACACTGAACTTCTTGTAAGGATAGAATACCAATAATGTGCTCAACACAATACCCGACACGGAGCAATGCCCTCGGTAGAAAGGTTCTTAGATGGCACCTGAGCTGCAGCGGACACACACCTGGGGTGAGGCCAGGATCGCTGCAGTGCAGAAGGACCCGCGCGTGTCACTCCCGTGAGCTCCGTTCACAGCACTCAGAAAGCACTGTTTTTAGATTTGGGAAGAGATTGCGACACTACATATACATATATGATATGTGTGTGTGTTTCCATGCTTTTTTTTTTTAAACAATCTCATGCCAGAGCAGGATTCCTGATTGAAATTGGAGAAGAACCCTAGCTTATGTCCCTCTTGTAGGTCGGTGGTAGAGGGTGGAATGGAACCTTTCCGATTCCCTTTATCCCTCAGTAGGAATTTACAAGGCTGCCAGTTTTACTTCCTAGAACAGGGGCCTCTTTGAGAAAGCAACAAATAAGAAGGGAGTCTCTCATTCTCCATGCTGGTCTGCACCAGGTTAGTGGCATTCCTGTCACTTCTCTTTTCACTCGCCCCCTCATCTTCCCCGAAGCTGGAGAGAAGAATTGTAATTTACCAAGAGCGGTCACATTGGTTTTTGGAAAGCATTGTTCTAGACTTCACCTCCTCACTTAAAACCATCGTAGGCCATCGAACTATTAAAGAAAATCACAGACACTACTAGGTGAACACATTTGGGGAGGGGTCAATCTGTTACCTCCCTGTTTTTATTTGAGAACCAGAGTTGTGAGACACACCTGATCTGGGTGGGCTTCATTCAGTGGCTGTGTCTCTTCCGAATTTACAACCTCAGTAAGTACTCTGCCTTTCAGACGAGTTGCTTTCTGGTGGCTGTAATAGTAGCTCCAGCTGCCTTGGGAGCCTTGCTATCTGTGCCTATAGTTACCCGCTATGGTGGTTAATCTAGATGTGTTCTTTTTCTCCTGTTTGCTGTCTGCTCTGAATTGTCTCAGTAGCCCTCGCTTAAGTCATCACGAACTAGTTTGCTTGTTCTGAGACTTTGCCAATGATACAGAGCACAGTTCTAGACAATACCAGCACAAACTATGGGTCACCAAGAATATTTCTTCTCATTAACATTTGACACAAAATGTGAACTTGAAGTAAGACTCACTAAGATTTGAGATGAAATTGTTTGCTTCTTGTGACCTCATTAGCTTTGTTAAGCATATATCCACAGGCAGGCTTTCCCAGATCGAGGAACGCAGGATTGTTTATTTATGTGCTCGTGGTGTGGGCTCAGAATCATAGACACAGTCAAATCGTCTGCTTCACATGGCCACTGCAGACCTCGTTCTTCTACTCCTGCCTAACGAGCAAGCAGAAGCTGTCCTTTCCAGAGGGAATTCTAAATAGAAAGCCTTGCTGTTGGAACATGCTGGCCTGCTCTTCCGGATTGCTGTGTGCTGTGGCTAACTTTTCGGGAAACCGAAGATAAGAGATCTAGAGTTGTTTTAATTTATTCTTCTGAACAGTTTGTAGAACATCAGACCCTTGGTAAACTTGCAGAACATAAAAAGACTCTCCCTTGCACGGCATTTTTAGTGTTGACAGCATGTTAGTTGCTGGGTCTGTACTTTGCCTGACACATAGTTTGTCCTTGGAGCTGGGGGACAGTTGTGACTCATATACACTTTTACAGAGTAGGACAGCAGCCACCCAAAGGCAGCCTTAAGTGTTGTGTGGTAGTATTCTGTCTCTGTTGTTGGTGTGGAGACCTTTTTAGTCCATGACTTGCTTGGCCATGCACACCTATTTTAAATGTTACTGTGAACACATTTCTCTTAACAGCCTTTCCAACTAGTTTCTTTTTTTCTCACTGCCTTTTATAGACATGAATTCTTTGGTGAGTCCGGGTTGTATGTTTCTGTCTTTGTGGAGTAGTTTGTAAATGCTTGTCCCACCTCTCCAGGGGTAGCAGGTTTTTAGACTGATGTGGGCTGCAGCCGACAAAGGTCACCATCAGGAAGAATGGCTTCTGGAGAGCAGGAAGGGCATCTAATTGTAAGAGTCTACTCCAGCTCGAGGACTGATGCTTTCCCATGGCTTTACTGTTTGTTTGTTTGTCTGTCTGTCTGTTTACTTGAGACAGGGTCTCTTGTAGACCAGGATAGCCATCCTTGTAGAAAAGGGTAGCCTTGAACTTCTGATTCTCCTGCTTCTGCCTTCTGAATGGAGCTACAATCCGAGCCTCTCTCCCACGGCTTTGAAGCAGACTCTTGCAGCCAGCTCTGACACTATCTTCATTCATGTCAGAGAAAGGAAGAGTTCGGGACACACAGTAACTCTGACCTAATGCCGCCATTGTCAGGTGGACTAGGAAGTCAACATAGCGGTTACCAACCCAGCGTGGTGCAGCAGCGAAAGCGTTTGTAGCTAGGCCTCTGTGTGTCTCTTCAGCCATCAAGTAGCTGTTGGGCTTCGTGATCTGCTTAATCTCTGTGGCCCAGTCTTCTGTCTGTAAAAAGGAGGGGTCATCGGAGTTCATAGGAGTTTGGTGAGGAACAAGTGACTTCTCCGGCAAACATCATATAGCAGTAACAGCCGGCGTTACCGTCTGCTTGCTTCATGGTACTGAATTCTGGAACCAGCCTTGCAGAGTGTACACTGCTCTTCTCCCTCTTCTAAAAGATGCAGAAAGTAAGGACCAAGGAAGTTAACTAATTCACACTTCTAGCAAGTGGCACAATCAGCTTTGATTTCAAAGGTCAGAGTCAACCTATTGCATGGGAAGAATGTTATGGCTCCTCTATGTGTCTCTGTGTGTAGCCTACCTCTTCTTTGTTGTGTATTTGTTGTGTATTTCAAGAGGTTTCTCAGTATGAAGATAATGGGAAAATGTCTGATGTCGGGAGCCGCTCCCGCCATTACAAGATGGCGCCGGCTTCCTGCTTCCTGGTTCTTCTTGCCAGCATTTTCGCGCTTCTTGCCTGCGCCGCCCTGCAGTTTACGCATGCGCAGCTTTATGCTAATGAGGGTTTAGGCTGCACTCCAATTGCCAGCCATATGCTTATGAAGACTTGAACAGAGCACCAATTACAGACGGACAGGTCGCGCTGCTGGCTATTTAAGCAGAGCACAACCCGGGGTTTGGGTCCTTCACCATCTGCAAGAAAGAGCTGTAAAATAAACTTGCCGCTGAAGAAATCCTCGGTTGTTGCGTCGTCCTTATCGGCAAAGGCCGCGCGCGACAGTCTGAGTGGTTACAGTCCAAAACAGTGGAATGGGCTGCCTGCAAAGGAAGCAAGTGTTAAACTTTCTCTGTCTGACCTCCCAGGTCCGGGTCAGCGCCAAGGTTACATGTTTGTCGGTCTCCTTGGCACTCCTACACTACGGGGGGTACCTCTCTCTGCAGAGGAGGCAGGAAGCCTGCACATCTGTGAGTTTTGTGTTAAGTTGCTCAGCCTCTGCTCTTACAGAGTAAAACATACTTAGAATCCTACCACATATTATTGCTTAAGCCTTACACAAGCCCCAGATTTCCCCCAGTACTACAAAAAATAAAAAAATAAAAAAATGAAGGAGAAATTAGATTTTCATCTCTTCTATTTTTAGTTTTGAGAAACTTGTTCAGTTCCTTGTTCAAAAGAATTGTGAGCATCGCATTCCACCATTATTAGGAATGTGCTTTACAGCAACTGTGCTGCTGGGTGAATTTAGATGCATTATTCTCTGTTTGCGGCAAACATTTGGAACTTGTTAGGAATAAATTGTTTAAGGGGAAGAAGATTGCAAATGTTCAGTTTTCCTCTCCCTTCTCAAAGCCCTTGTCCTCGTCTGACAGGCAGCAGCGGTAACTGCCCTGAAATGAGATCATTCTGATACTTTTCACATTACTATTCTCCGATTATTTCTGCTGTATTGTCAGGCAAAACTCTGTGGAAAAGGTTAATAAATGCGCTAAGTGTCCTGAAAATCCACGAACTCACTGGTGGAGGCTCAAACAGTTATGGGTATACTTTTTTTTTTCATAGACAAGAATTTTCTTTGCTCCTATTTTCCATGACTCATCCTTTCTTAACTCATCTTTCTTCTTCTTTGAAATTTCCTCTTCAGAGAATCAAAACGGCTTTCTTCATTATTTCTCTCCTTCCTATTCACAAGGGCTCCACTTTTAAATAGAAAGAAATGATGTTGTTTCTCCCACAGGGACTGGCACTGAATTTCTCTTCTGCATTACACTGGCCTCTAGTGGACGCCTGTCACAGTTGGGTTCTGTGCTGATTGGGTTTCACTGTAATGTTTTAATAATTTGGGGGAATTTATAGAGAACAACATAATTAGACTTGCTAGGAGTAGAAATTGACGTCACCATGGAGGTAATTAAACTTGTGTGACTGACTTATCAGCAAACTTAACAAACTGAGATTACCTTTTGCATCTTGAAAGATGGAGCTGTGGAGAGAGGGCTCTGCAGAGCGTGCAGGCTCAGTCCTCAGCACCAACCTGGCACCTTAACAGCTGCCTGTAACTCCCGTTCCAGAGACACAGTCAGTTCCCTCTTCTGGCCTCCATAGACTTCTCCACTCACATGATGTACATGAATTCATGCAAGCTCATACACATAAAGTAAATAAGTCTTTTCTAAAAGAAACAAAAGTAAAGATAGGATTCTTCAGTATACTTGAAAAGGTAAGGCACATGGAACCAGTCTTTTCAGAAAGTTGGCATTCCAGTTACTCTTTTCAGAGAAAATTCTCTTCCTTTGTTCATGATTCCATTTAAACAGAAAAGCAGATGAAATAAAATGAACCAAAGCAGCATCACAATGGAGTTTTCCCATGTAAACGTAAGAAAACCATCCTGTTACAAAGTGGCAAATCCCCTGCAACCCTCGCATGTGCACTTTAGTGGATACCAACACAACACGGGATCTGCTTCAACTTTCAAATGCATCCAGATGTGGGAATATGTCTCTGCTTCTTGATCACACACCATAAACAAGTCCTATCCATATGCCATTGAAAGAACTCTTCCTTAAAAGACTATACTCTGACCATCCAAATCAACAATGCAAGCTTGCATTATTTGTTGTTTCTGCTTCTGGGTCTCTTAGGAGGTCACATAAGAAGCCAGCTAGGTCTCCCCTCATTTGAAAGCTTGTCTGTTTGGAGCTGAAGGGTCTGCTTCCAAGATGACTCAGTTGATGAGGGGACTTGGTCCCTTGTGAAGTAGAACTCTTTATCTGGTACCCTCAAGACATGACAGTTATTTTCCTCGATGTGAGTGGTTTCAACTTGGGGACTTTTACAATTCGGTGCTAAAGCTGGTGTGATGCTACTTCTACCCATTCTGCTCATGAGAAAGTACATCATATATCTTGACTGTGTTCCCACTAGAGAAGAAAAAATTAAACACCACACTTCTAAGGGAGGACCACTGAGGATCTGTGAGTGTGTTTGAAACTATCACATTTGTCTCAAGTTCAGCCATTATATTTGAAGATAGAGAAAGCACCGTTTAGGCCAGCCAAGGACTTGAGCCAAATCAAATTGGGGGGGGGGGCTAGCTGGTGTTATGGTAAAAGAATGTGGGACAAAATAACCTGATGTCATAGCTTTGCAACCAGGCAAGGATGTAGCCTTGGATCACCTGACATTTCTGCTATATATGCTCTCTGTAAAAACTACAAAGGGATTGTTTTTCATACAGGGTTATGGTAAGGCTTAAGTTAATACATAAAAACAATACCAAAGAGACATTTATAAAAGTGGTTGCTATCTAATGACTAATCAGTGTTAGCTACTACATTTGACACTAGAATTACTTCTGTCACATGTGAATTCATGCTATGTAACTCTCCAGCCTCTCTTCCTAACCCAAGAAAACCCTTGAGGGAGAAGTAAAGTCACAAGCCTGAGGAAGGTGGTGACAACATGAGAAAAGAGGTGTATGGGTGTGGAATGTACCCCCTAGGATGCTCGAACCTAGGCTTAGGGAGAAGGCAGACATGGTTCTCAGTCATGTTTTGTCTAATTTTCTGCAGGATAGAAAGGATAGGGGATCCTTTGCTTTCAGGATAGATTTCTGGTTTTGAAAAATGGACCGAAGTCACTGTCTTCTAATCAGCCGACAAGAACTTTGGAGTGCATTTAGATGACACGGTGTGAAAGAACACTTTGCCAGTGACGATGCCTGGCATAAACTGACATTAGAGAAGACAGGAGCTGGGCAAAACAAGTAGGAACTGGGAGATGCTCTCAACTAGTTGTATCTGAAGTGAGAACTTAGACATGACCTTCATGGTTATCTTCCAAGAATAAGTCACTTCAGGCCACTGGCCATAGACTCTCTGTCAATCCCATATAGTCCTACTTCTATAAGACATAAGACAGCCCTTAAAAACTACCTGTTGGAAAATCCACAGGACAGTTGCCTATGGGGTGCCCAGCCTCAACCAATACATCTGGAATACAGCTCCTTCACCGAAGGCTTGGGCAGCACCTTAGAAGAGGGGGTGGAAAGATTGTAAGAGCCAGAAGACTGGGAAATCTACTGTGACATTGTATTTCCAGAAATGACAGGAAAGCTTTTCTCGTTATACCTCAAAAACATGGCTGCCTAAGAAAGACCTGAAGAAGTACAGCACCAATAGGCATGCCAACATGGAAGGGCAGAAATCTCATAGTAGCCCACCCATTTCAGGCAACTAAGGAGCGCTGAGGGCGGGAGAAATAGTCTACTCTTCCCCGGGAATATGAACCTAACCGGTTGTGAGATATAAGTCACCCCTGAAATCATATACATGAAGGTAACACGAAATGGACTGAGGAGCTTCTGTTTATATATTTAGGTGTGGGGTGGAAGGTGGCTCTGTGTGTGTGTGTGTGTGTGTGTGTGTGTGTGTGTGTGTGTGTGTGT
>NW_026596101.1:18229551-18317483 GCF_907164565.1 Psammomys obesus
TGTGTGTGTGTGTGTGTGTGTGTGTGTGTGTGTGTGTGTGTGTGTGTGTTTGTATAGCAATAACAAAGCAAAGGCCATGATTTCAAGAGGACGCAAGAAAGAAGTGACGGGGTACATAAGAAGGATTAGAAAAAGGAAAGGGAGGGAGAAAACTGATGTAATTATATTTTAATGTGAAAGGAGAGAAAAAAAAAAACCTACTCCTAGCAGACAGATCATGAAGTAAATCCATACTGAGGAGCACATGTGGCTAGGTAAGAGCAGGTATCTGCAAACAGGGATTCTCCAGTATTTTAACAGATGTGGGTAGGAACAGGGTAGGGAAGAGAAGAGAAAGTTCCATCAGACAGGAAGAGCAACTGGATGTTTTCCTAGTCCATTTGTGGCTGCTATCACAGATTGCCTGGGTTACGAAGAGGGGAGATGTGTTATGTGTCATGGTTCTAAGTCCACAAGCGTGGCTGCAGAGTCTGCTCAGCCCCTTAGCCTTCTTGCTGTGCAGTGACAGCAGAAGCTATTACAGTGTAAACATTACAGCGGGAAACTCCCTTCTTCAGTAAACTGTATCCATCAGTGCACAAGGCCTATTCCTCCAGCCCCTCCACAGTGGATGTCAGATTTCCACTTGTGTTTCTACTGGAGCCCACCTTATCACAACTATGCCTTATTGTGTGTGTGTGAGAGAGAGAGAGAGAGAGAGAGTTCTGAGTAGGTGTTCGGTTCTTGCAAAAGCCACTTGGCAGCTTTAGAAGTTAAACTTCTGCTTCCTTCTCATGGTTTGTCTTGGTTGTTATGTCATCCCATAGTATATGTTGTCACTGACTAGTGACAGTTTGTTTAACAAAGCAGAAAAACGTAGTCCTTGAGATAAATGTGAGGCAATGGAATTTAAGTTCCACTCTCATTCACTTATAAACCGTGTTTTCAGCTGGTCTCCATGTTGCCCGTGGTCTTCCTGCAGGCAGACTGGGAAGCCACACCGGTTTGGCTTTCTTGTGTTCATCTTTCATTACGCTGAAAGAAGGACATGAACCACCTTGAACCAAATGAATCCCTTTCAGTGCTGGGAAGCTCATTTCACATGGCAGGCTATCATCTGTCATTTATAATGGACAAGACCTAGAATAATAAAGCATTTGTCTTGTCTGCCTTTTTCCACCTTTAACTTGGCTATACGTGCAGACAATTAATGAGCAGTAATTTCCGATGCTTGTGTGCTAGCCTTCTCCCAAGAACTAGAGAAAACAAATGTAATGATAGCAATTTAGTTGCCAGTGCTGATTATTTTAAGACTTGTCTTGCATTTTTCTTTTTGTAATGAAGCTTATGGCCCTGGTTGTATTACACAAAGGGTTAAGCTGAACAAAAGTATAGCTTTAAGTCTTCCAGTGCTAAAGGGTTTAGCCTTCACAGTACAGGGATTTTTCCTAAATTCAAGGCTTGTGAAATAATGGTTCACTCAGCTCGGGGTATATAGAAGAGACTTTACTTAAGAATGAATTGATAACAATGATTGGTATGGGTTTCAGGAGCCTGGGCCAGCATCTTGGCCTCTCTCCCATGCTGAAATTTAAAATGAAATGGAGAGAAGAAATGGTTACCTGATTGGGGTGATAAGGGAATGAAGACAGGACAGACACTAAGGAAACAGCAGACACATAAAACAGAAACACCTGGTCAGGTGGTCAGCATTTGCTGATGGAGCCACACCTACTGAACCACACTCCCAGTCTCAGGATGTTTCCTGGGTATTGCCCAGAGCCAGGAGTCAGCTAGCCCGCTGGGGAGTCTCTGTAGGCCAGCATTCCCTACTTCAAGCATCCAGAAGGAAGCTCTGGTTGCTAGCTTTGTTCACGCTGACCAGTCATCAGTAAGTACTCAAGACCAGAGAAAGGCTTTACTAATTTTGAACCTGACCCATATGGGGGGGTCCAAGGCCTTGGTCCCTGCCATGGCTGTGACCATGTCCACAATGCACATCCACTCAGGACTTCGCTCACCCAGCACTCCCTCTGCTCCCTACACTGTAAAAAGCAGTCTAACAACTGGAGAGTTTTACCAAAGGTGACAAAAGTTGACCACTGGTGGAAGACGATGTGACCATTTGACCCTGAGATGGAAAGAGTTGCGCTCAGTTTCTAGCAGACTGTGGGGAATACTTTGTCAGCATAATTTACTCCAGATATGCTATGCTGACATTGGCTAAACAGCTAAGTAAATAGATCAATCAGGCTTCCACACAACAGGTTACAGCAGAGTCGACAGTGATATCACTAATTTCGGAGTATTGTCTTCAGTGGAAGATGCTTTTTTATGACAGTGGCATTTGATGATAAGGGTGGCCCAAATTCTCTGGCTTGCATTCCTTCTGGTGTTAGTATCAGAAGGTGTGAGCCTTGCCTGTGCATTTCAAGGGACCCCCAATTCAAATGGAATGTTGACCTTCTTAATTACTGTTGTTTGTTTCCACTTTCTGTGAATTGTTTTAAATTTATGATCCTGAAAAATATTAACATCAGTGGCAGTGGCAGTTTCTCAGTTTAAGACTCTGGTCTTGGGCTCCATATAAGAGACCATTTATTTTCATGAAGAATGAAGAGATTTTAGGGCCTGCACAGGAAATTGGTTGTTACTAAGAGATTTGTCAGAAAACTAAATTTCACAAAGAATACCTGTGAGATTTATTATAAATACAATGATATGGGCTGGAGAGACGGTGCTTGCTGCTAAGCATGACAACTTGGGTTCATTTCCCCAGGATCCATATGGTGAAAGGAAAGACCCGACTCCCTAAAGTTGTCTTCCGACCACACGTGTATGTGTAAGCACACATGCTCACACACACACACACGTTTAAAATATAAAATTCCATGTTTATGTTTCTTGAAGTCTTTAACTAAAAATAATTTAAATACAGGGGTTTTGGAGATGGCTCAGAAGGTTAGACCACTTGCTGTGGAAGCATAAGTACCTGAGTCTGAATCTCCAACATCCACAAGTGAGTCAGCATGTCAGTGTATACCTGTGACCCTAGCATTGAAGGGGTAGAGACTGACAGATGCCAAGAGCTTAGCAGATAGACAACCTTCCCAAAATGATGAGCCTCAGGTTCACTGGAAGACTTTACATCAAGAAAATACGGCAGAGGACCATAGAGCAAGAGCCTGATGTCTTTCTGGCCTCTACATGCATGCACATTGCTGCCTGGTACCCGCCACATGTGCACCCATGCATATCTCATATACTACACACAAACACTCACACAGTAATAATAATAATAATAATAATAATAATAATAATAAATGTAGTAGAAACTCTAATGTAGAAGTAGTCTGAAAGCTGCTAAGATTTTAAGTAGATATTATTTCACTCTTCCCGGTTAGGTATTCATCTGTCAGGGTTTTAATGTGAGTTTCTATCAAGCCATTGTTTTTCCAGAGAGCTAAGTGATCAAATTGGTTTATCTGAGCAGATGTATGAATAGTCACAGCCATCATATTCCACCTTCATCTTGCATTAGACTTGTTATTTACAGAAACAGTGGGTTTTGCTATTAACTAAATTTATCTTCATTTCTCTGTGGTGTGAAATGTGAATCTGTGCAGGCCTAAGTTTTGGCTCTGTCTGCTTAGCTATTTTTTTTTTAATTGATGTCAGTCATGAATAAAGGAGAAGAAATTACCCATAGAAGTAATTGTTTTTCTTTTCTTAGGAACAGTTAGCCTGTGGAGGCCATTATGTTGTGAGGATAGACAGATAGACTGCCTGTTTATAGATTAATAAATGGGTCCTTCACCAAGCTTCCAGTTCTCTGGGTGTTCTGTATCAGTTCACCAGCTAATAGTGATGGAGTACACATACTCACATTCATCAGGATGACATAAGTCTGAGATGATTGGACAATGCTGCTCACAAAGAATGAGCCAATAAATATTCTTAATCTGTACCAGTGTAGCACTCATACAAATAAAATATGGTGTTCTGGTTTCATTTCTGTTGCTGTGATAAAATACCCTGACAAAAAGGAACTTAGGAGAAAGTTTTTCAGCTTACAATTCTAGGTTATCACCCAACATTATGGGGAAGGGAAGTCAAGGCAGGAACACATAGTCACATTCCACCCACAGTCAAGAGCAGAGGGAAATGAATGTGAACATACTGCTTGTTCTCTCGGCTCTGTTTCTCCCCTCATAAAGTCAGGATCCACTGCCTAAGGAGTGAATGGTTCTGCCCCTTAGTGGTCTGGTTCTTCTTAAATCAATTAACTTAATTACGATAGCCCCTCAGTGACACGCCCTTAGGTCAACCCAATGCAGACAACCCCTCCTTGAGATTGTCTTCACAGGTGATTCAAGGTTATACCAAATTGACAACTAAAACTGACCAGCACATACAAATACTGCTTTGTGAGTAGCGAGTGTTCTTCCTTGAAAGCAAGTGTCTTTTAAGTTTGGAAGCCATTCTGTTACCAGACTATTTCAGTTTTGCTGGGAGGGGTATGTATAAGTCACAGTGTACAAGTGAAGGTCAGAAGACAATTTTCAGAAATCATTTTTCCCATCCTCTTGTCTTGAGGCAGGCTCTCTCCTGTTTCTGTCACTGTGTTGTGAACTCTGGACTAGCTGATATACAAGGTTCCAGTTAATCCTCCTGTCTCTACCTCGTACTTCCTCACAGGAAAGTAGAGATTACAGACGTGCCACCACATCTAGCTTTTTTCATGAGTTTTGGGGATTGAACTCAGATGTTCAGGTTTTTATGGTAAGCACTTTTACCTGCTGAACCATCTCCCAAGCCCCCATTTCTTAAAAGTCCGTTTGTTCTGTTTAGGTTTTGTCAGTTTGGCAAAAACTTGGACATCTCTGGGAAGCACACATCCTAACTGAGAAAATAGCTCCAAAAGACTGGCCTGAAGGCAAGTTTGTTGAGTTAGCTTCTTGATTGGTGATTGATGTGGAAGCCCCCACCACCACGCTGTGTGGTGCCATCCCTGGAGGAAGCTTCTGGGTTTCGTAAGGAAAACAGGCTATGCAAGACATGATGGGCAAACCAGTAAGCAGCTCTCCTGCACACCCTTTACTCTAGTTCCTGCCTCGGGTTCCTGCCCTGCTTCCTTCAGTGATGGACTGTGATCTGGAACTAAAACTGAAATAAACCCTTTCCTGCCCAAGATATTTCTGGCCATCGAGTTTTATCAAAGCAATAGAAAGTTAACTAAAATGGCGTTCTAATTCTCATTTCTTGACTGACATTTTTATGGCTGTCTTTAATACAAACAAACAAACAAAAAACATTTTGACCTATTGGTAGAAGTTGTGACTTTGGCCGAATTATACATGCTGTTAGCTCTTACGAACATTCAAAAGGAACCCGGGCATTTGCCATTCTGGATGTCCAAGTGGTTTGTACAATTACGGCACTAGCTTTTATCCTATTTCAAAAGAATATAGGAAATGTCCCTGTAAAAGATACAAAACACAGGGGTTGTCCTCCCGAATCTCTGCATTCTTCAGTCCTTTTAGCCCAAGCCCAACCAACACACCAATCATCGGAGAAGTTTCCTGTCCCTGAAAACCCTGTAAATAGTTAACTCAACCACAGTTTCTGGGCTGGCGGGCAACTGAAGCTGTGTTCCATGCTGGCCTGGTTAGGGTGCTCATGGCTGCTGTTTGTGAGTGAAAGCTTTCTTCAGATACCATAAGTTTAACACAAATAGAAAGAATGGGCATCTCTTTGGAGGAGGCTGGGGTCTTTGTGCTGCATAACTATAATGCCGCGGTCTTGGATACTTTTCTTAAGAACTCTCTAGTAACTGTGTTTCCAACACGTTAACTTTTTCAGAAAGCGATTAAATTGGGTGTTGGAGATTGGAGCACAGAGGGTTCGCTGAAACTCCCAGATCAAGAGTCCAAGTAATTTGACCAGAAGATGTTTTTGTTCGGGGGACTATAACTTAGCCAGTATATTACAGAATGTGCTTTGGAGAACTTTGACTTAAAGGAGCATGTACTTTTGGGGGAGAGGCAATGTGAGTTTAGAATTTATATGGTGCAATATTCACATTGTTTTCTACCTGTTAAGCTGGTATTCATGCTGGAAAGTTGCCCCGGCCTGTATAGTAGTAGAAGTCTATATGTATTTTGTTATATGCACCTAAACATAAATAATTGAGATTGTTGATGTTGATGTAACTTCAGAGCTAGGGAAACAGCTATATAATACAATTGTTTTAACTGTGGTACTCCTAAGACAGCCATTGTTAACCGATCAGAGGCCTCATGAAGCTAGAGTGTGGACCCGTCATTATCAACACACTGTTCCAAACAGCCAATTACTTATGATCACCATGTCCTCAGAACTGCCTTATACTGAAAAATACACATTCCTTTTCTCTCTGAAAACAGATTTTTGTCATTATTGTTTCCTTGGTCATAATTACAAATTAAACAGTATCAGTGTCAGAAGAGGGTCATCATTCTTCACAAAAGGGTCTTGTCAGATCCTTCTTCTAGCTCAGACCACAGTCCAGGTTTTGAAGACCAAGACCTACCTTTCTACCATGATTACCATCTTTAGCTCTTTCCCATCAGGCATTGTACACCAAAAACTCTGGCAATTTTCTTTATGAATAAACAAAGCATTTTAGGTTGTGGAGAACCAAGCTCACTTGGTCTTCCCAGAGGAGAGCATACCAACTGGTTGTCCAGTGCCAAATGGCCATCCCTGAAGACACATGCAAGTAACATTATACAGACTAAATAGGCTATATTTAGGAGCACACGTGTATATACGTATGTGCATACAGCAACAATTAGTGATAAAAGAGGCCATGGCTTTGAAAGAGAGTGAGGAGGGGCATATGGGAGGGCTGGGAAGAAGGAAAAGGAAGAGAGAAACGTAATTGTTTTATTTTTGAAAATTATAAATGACATCTTACTTCCTAGTTTTAATTGAGCAATGGAATTTTAAAGCAATGAGTGTTTGGACACTAAGAAATAGGACTTGAGACTATGTCCTTGAAACTTGATAGTGGGGTCAGAACAGTAGGGGCCGCTGCCTAGTTAAGGAAGTCACCAGTAAGAGAGAGCTGCAGAGGGTGGGAAGAGCACGAGGTTACAGGAAGACGGGCTTGGATCAAAACTGATTCCATTACCTGCATCTGTGAGAGCTAAAACATCTTGTTTGGGGGAAGGGGGGATGAAATATACTATGAGTATATTTCAGGTCTAGAATAAGAAAGTAAACCATAAATGAGAAATAGCATAGGGGGTATCTATAAATTTGTCAATATTGTTTTTTTTTCCTTTTTTATTAAATTTTTAAAGCAATTACAGTTTATTCACTTTGTATCCCAGCTGTAGCCCCCTCCTTCCTCCCCTCCCAATCCCACCCTTCCTGTCTCATCTCCTCCTATGCCCCTTTCCAAGTCCACGGATAGGGGAGGTCCTCCTCCCCTTCCATCTGACCCTAGCTTATCATGTCTCATCAGACCTGGTTGCATTGTCTTCCTCTGTGGCCTGGTAAGGCTGCTCAATCCTTACTCAGAAAGGCAAATGGGACGGACATTGGAAGAAGGAGAAAACAGGGAACAGGACAGGAGCCTACCACAGAGGACCTCTGAAAGACTACCCAGCATTGCATAAAGCATAGACTGAGACTCATAAACAAACTTTGGGCAGAGTATAGGGAATCTTAGGAAAGAAGGGGAAGATAGTAAGACCTGGAGAGGACAGGAGCTCCACAAGGATAACAACAGAACCAAAATATCTGGTCACAGGGGTCTTTTCTGAGACACTCTAACCAAGGACCATACATGGAGATAACCTAGAACCCCTGCACAGATGTAGCCCATGGCAGCTCAGTATTCAAGTGGGTTCCCTAGTAAGGGGAACAAGGATTGTCTCTGACATGAACTCAGTGGCTAGCTGTTTGAAACATCTTTTTTAAAGCTAAGTTTCCATGTATTTGCCAGGTTACTCATGGCATCAAGGAGAATCAGCACTTGATTACGTTAAGCCTCCATGGAATGTTAACTTGTTCTCATGGGGAATTGTCAGCCAGAAAAAAAGAATCCCAAAGAGAATACATAGATGGAGAACAAGTGCATCCTATTTTCTAGTTCCCTCCAGCTGGCCTCAGAAGTCAGGCCGAATGGGAACTTGGCTTCTTATCAAAACACTGCCCTGAATGGTGTCCACATCCAATGATGTACCTTCTGTGCTCATGCTGACAGAGGTGGAATGAACTGGTTGTGTTCACTTTGATTGATGAATTTAAAATGCCAAAATGTTGCTTGCTATCCAGGGGGATGTTAGGGGCATTTTCTTTCAGACTGAGATTTTTTAGGTTGTATTATGAGCACACTAAAAGAGGTTTTTTGTTTTGTTTGTTTTTTCCTAAAATTAAAAGAGGAGATAGGTATGGTGTTTTCCAAAAACCATTGTTTTATTGTGGTTTGTTTTTTTATAGCTGTCTTGTGCATGAATGCTTTAACTCAAGAAAGTGTAGTCCGCCCACATCGAGAGTCCACTTCCGAGTATTAAACCAACTCCAGGAAGGAAATATTTCAAAGAGAATACACATGTTCTAAGTTTTTAGCGTGCTGCCATGACACCTAGTAAGAAAGCATAATATATATTCGCCTGGAATTTGCATTGGATCAGGCATAAGAAATGACCTAGAATGCTTTAACAATGCAGGAGAACACGGACAGTGATATGCAAATATGTTACTTCACACAAAGAACTCCAGCATCTGCACTTTCTCTCCTTTTGAGGGGTTGTGAAGGGTGAATCTAGGAGCCAGTTGGTATGGGGTCAAGAGCTGAGTGCATGTCCCAACTCTGAGAAGGCAGCACAGGCTGCAGGCAGGCCTGCCCCACCCACCCAGATTTCAGCCAAGGCAAGTCCAGATCCAGTTGAACTGATCTATCTCTTTATTTGTAAGATTACAATAAAGCCAGTGATTGGATTCCTCACCTGAATCACTTCCTTATTGACTGAATCCATTTAGACTCCCCTCTAATTTAGCAGAGTATTTTTATTAAAGCCAGGCGTACAAACATCAATTATCTAAGCTGCATCTAATTTCCTTCACCGTTTATGTTCCTTCATTGGTTGCCAATGGATTAGAAGACATGATTAGAATTCAGCAGGAAAATATCAACAAAAATGAGAAACCAGTTCTAGAAGAAAACAGATGCTTAGACAAGAGAAACAGTGTTCAGAATTAAATTGTGTGTTTGTTTTTTTTTGTTTTTTTTTTTTAAAGGGTCCTTATCTCAACTAATGTAAACATTCTTTCTTGAGTTTTATCAGCCTGATGCCCTGCAGTGGCACTACATTAGCATGCCAAATTGAATGGACAGAAATGGAAAGCAGTGGCTTCTCTACTGTGCTCCGTGTGTCTGCTACCTTGTGTGTGCGAGTGTGTGTGTGTGTGTTGATGTATGTACGTGAGCACTTGCACTCACCCGTACATACACTTGTGGAGGCCAAAAGTCAACTTTGGTATCTTCTCTTACTCTCCATCTTAAGTTGTTAGTTGTTCAGTTGTTTGTTTGTTTATTTAAGATGGTCTCTCGCTGAGCCTAGAACTTACTGTTTCAGCCAGGCGGGCTGACTCTGAGCCCTAGGATCCTCCTGACTCTGCCCTTCCAGCATCGGGTTCATAGGTAGGTACATGCTGCCATGCCAAACCAGTTCTCCATGCCTGCACAGCAAGCACTGTACCCGCTCGCACCCCAACTTGCAAAGCATATTTTAAATGAGGCGCAGTAATAAACCATCCCCAGGCCCGCTACAGCATATTTTGGATCTAGCGTAGTAACAGAGCATGCTGTATTTTCTTTTAAACACAGCCCAGTACTAACTCAATCATTTGTAGCAGCCCATGCAAAATGGCCACAACTCATGGAACCTTCCTCTCCATTCACTTCCACCAATGGTCAGGATGGAAAGAGAACAAAGAAAAGCAAAGGTTCCATTTGTGGAGTTGTGAATGGTATAGTTTTTGTTCTTGTTTTGTTTGGTTTCTTCTTAAGAAGTAGCAGTGCTGGAATGGACATACCTATGTTGCAGTGTTCTTAGATAGCCTGGGTGCCTGTGGTTGTCCATGTCGGCAAGAAAATAGTGCAACACAGGCACCTTAAAGTATGAAGGGTACTGTGAGAGGATTCAGGAAGAGGGGTGATCACACCGTTGCAGTGAATTTGAGGAGAGCTGAAACACATCATGCCTCTATCAGGAATTAATCAGCTTACAGGCTGAACCAGCCCCTGCTTGCTTTAGTTAGTTTACTAGCACGCTGACACACTTTTTCATTTCTGTACTACCCCTGACTGCTGTCCCAATGACCAAGTTGTGTAGCTGTAAAAGAACCTGGCTCGCTGAGCCCAGGTTTCCTAACTGACTCATCCTTGATAGAAAGTGACTAACTCCTGAAGCACATTGCTAGCTGCCTTAAGATCGCAGGCTCCTGCACGTGCCGTGTGCATGGAAACCCTACAAGCTGTGACTACTGTGACGAGCGTGGCCCCCCTTTGTTGTGGATCCTGGATATGCATGAGTTCCCTGCCTGAGTCTCACCGAGGTCTAAATTAGTGCCTGAAATCCACTGGCTTCTCAATGCTCATCTCACAGTGAACCCCAAGAGCCTTCAAGGTTTGATGCTTGGGGAAAGCCAGCCTCTCATTTCCCACACCCCAGTACCTGGTTCAGGTTCTATTTCTCAGATGCTCAGTTCTTCCTGTAACTCATCCTTTCCCTAGCATGCCCTCTTCTGCTCCTCTTCCTCTGCTCTTGATCCTGCTGCCTCTCCCTGACTGTCTGTATACCTATTTTAGGTGCCTGGCCCTGAGAGGCCTGTCCACTCCAGTGTCTTGCCCATGGGTTCTCATAGTATCTGTGATTCCTCATCTCCAGATCCTAGCAGAGTTTATAACTTTAGATACAGTAAAAGGTCACTTTTGCCTGAGTGCCCAGCTCAGAGTGGACCCTCCAGGGTGCTTATTAACTAGATAGCTTGCTTTCTTTTGAGTAGGAGCAACACTGACATTATAAAAAGGGTCTCCTAGCATGCCTAAAAAAAAAAAAAAAGTGTGCTTTTGAGCCCAACAAACTGTTTGCATAATACGGCACATGGCGTTTCTTTACCTTTTCTGAGTGTCAGTTTACTTTCCATCTGCAAAGCAAAATTATTAGCCTGGGCTGGAGAGATGGCTCAGAGGTTAAGAGCACTGTCTACTCTTCCAGAGGTCATGAGTTTAATTCCTGGCAACCACAGGTACAACCATCTCTAATGTGATCTGGTGCCCTCTTCTGTTGTGCAGGTAGACATGCAGCTAGAGCACTCATATATATAAATAAATCGTCTCTTTGTCAAATTAAAAAAAAAAAAAGATATTAAGCCCTACATATCTCATGGGACCCCATAATTTTGATGGCTGTAAAGAATGCTTGCTTAATGACTATTAATCTATAGCTCCAATGTTTTCTTGTCTACAAATTGGGGATGAAAATTAAACCTGCTTTGTGGGATATTCACATGTCAATCATATAATATAATGAGCTGTCATCTCCCAGTAATAGTTTGTGAAAGCAAATATATTCATCCTTCATGAATGACTTCCCAGAAAGGTACACACTAGAACAAAACGTCATAGATAGTTGAATCCACAACTCCCTTGCAGCTCTCCACCACTGTATGTGCACATACATTGTTATTACCACTTTGCACTTAAAGACATGCTTGTCGGAGCAGAAGCTGTAGAACTTCTGATAGGACTTCTAGAACGTTCCAAGCATGCATGTATGAATTCGGTCAGTGAGCATCCCTAATGTTCATCAGCTACAGCAAAGGGGTTCAGTTCTGGGTTTATTTGGAGTCGAGGGGAGCTTAACAAATAGCAAAGGCTACAGCTTTACTTTTGAGGTTCATTCTTTTAATCATGTACCATAATCTGTGGGCGGCATGTATTTTGCAAACTCAAACACACAGAAACATTTGAGAACTGGCGTTTGGATGGCCCAGCCACCCGCACGGCTGCCAGCAGACTCTGCTGTGCGGCAGCTGTCGGGGACCTGGGGACCTGGGATCTATCTGGCACCTTCACTGCCTTCTCAGATGATCTTTACTTTTATGCAACAGTAAATAGCAACTCTGAGGAGTCTCACACAAAACTTGGAAATGCCTCTGTTCCTTTAAGCACTTCAGAATCTGCTAGGAGCAGCTCTGAATGTTAACAGAGACCTACAGCAGAGAAGGAGGGTTGATGTTGTTGTTCTGGTTGCTGTGTCTTTCTTGTTACTGCTGTGGTTGTGGTTGTTGTTTTAATTCTTTGTGCCCTCGCCCCCATGGGAAAAAAATAGGCGGTAAAAAGGTAAAAGCTGCCTTAGCTACTATCATGGAACAGCAGCTTGTGGTTGTAAAACGAATGAATATGTGAAGCACCCATTGAAAATGTGACATGCTTTATAAATGCTAAATAATAATAATGATGTCACGAGGCTTTCATTTTTAAATTGTCTTAATTTCATTCTCAGTTTGAGCTTGCAGATTACAGTAGTTAATTATAGAAATTGGCCCAGAGTGAAACCTTAAATCAGATTTCCATTAAAGCGTATGACTGCAGCAAATTACTCTATAGTGGGAAAGAAGCTGAGAGTTGCAAAGTCTGCTTGAAGGCGATCTCTCCAGCACCCAGGGGCCACTAGGGCACTGTGGGACACTGTGTCCTGAGCAGACCCATCTCCTAATCCAAACGGCCTGTGTGTGTCTGCTGCTGCTTTTCCTGTGGAAGAGCATCCCATGAAGGCTGCAGTCTAGAACTGGAAGGAAAAGCCGTGCTCCTGGCCCTTTTTTGGGACCACAGTTCCCCGCACTGCCTCAGGTTACCTCCGTGTCAGGCTTTCTCCATGAGTTATGCCAGATGCCACATCTGCCTCTGTCCAGGTTACATCCTCCTCCTTAAGATCCTCCAGTGGAACACTGGCTAAATATGTTGCTATCCTTTTAAATAAAAGCTGCTTCCATGAAGAGAACCTATGTTCAATGTCGGACGCCCGCTGAGCACAGTGAGAGACTGTTGTGCGAGAGGCTCATGGGAGCTGACACCCACGGAGACATTCACAGCTTGTGTTTGACACTCACTCCAGGGCATTCACCCACTAAGTAGAATTGTCACAGGGTCACAGACATCATCTCCTTCTCACCCCCTTCACTCCTGCCTGTGTAGATAAATTCAGCTCAGTTCCTGTGAGCCGCATAGAACCATCGCATAGTTTCAGATAGATGAAGCATGCTGACTCCCTGTTACTCAGTGAGCACTAACACGCGAACTTGTCCTTACATTGTGGAGGTCACAGGTGCCAGTCTGTACTTCCCTGGAATGCCCAGTTCTTCCTCATAAATGCTAGTGAGTGCCTCTGCAGGTCTGTCTCACACCCCATAGAGGAGTTATAGCTCCTGAGTACTTTTTCGTCTATTGTTCTGGCAAGTTCCTCTCCATCCCACAGTTATTTGGAAATGAGTGCTCTACTAAGCAACGGTGCTAACAGCATTTAATAGTTGTCATTAGAAAGCAGACTCCTGCTTACCAGTTAGCCTGCTGTGAATGGAAATGTGAGGTTTCTTTCTTAGGGATAACCCCAGTCTCTAATTGGCTTGAAAATATTGCTTATTTAGGTCATTACTAAGCTGTTACGTTTTTGTTACAGTTTAGTCACTGTGTTCCTGTTATATATTGGGAAAGCTTTTCTGCTCACAGTCTGGGTAGTCTGTCCAATAATGGCATTGGCTGCTGGAAAAATCATAAGCATGTACACCAAGAGCAGCTTGCTAAACAGTGCACCCATGTCATCTCATTGACACGCTTTAGCAGTCTTATGGACCAGGGACTGTTACTGTCATCCTACAGGTGAGGAAACCATATTCCAGAGAAGTTACGTAGCTTAATCAGGTTGCAGCCCCAGCAGCCTCCAACGATGAGCAACCAGTAGATTTTGATCAGTGCCACTGCAGTGTGTTGACTGTGTGACCTTCAGAGCCCATTGCTCTCTCCACTACAGATGGCCAACCTCACTGTACTTATGAGCAGGTTCTGGGGGGCTCAGAACAGAAAAACAAGCATTCATCTAATAACACTTCCAGTTAGGTGCTGTAGAAGTATAATCTCCTCTTTTCTCCTTTGCTATCTGCAATTAATTTATCGTATGGAACCCACAAGATCTAAGATGGCATGCAGCATATAGATACATGCTTTGCAATTAGCGTAACATAGTTTAATTGCCACTGCATTGTTGGAATTCTGATGCCTCAAGCTTGATGAATAACTATTTTCTGTGGGTGTTATCAATTAATCTACGAAATGAATTCTCTTCATTATCTCATTCTTTGTGTTAATTATACAGGATTTTCTTACACCTATTTATCAAGTTATGACAAGTACAATATTCTTTTTACCCCACATGCCTCTGAATGTGGAATCTGTATAAACAGGTGAAGATGATAGGTTCAAATTTACATTTCTGAAAAAGTCCTGTTAAGAGACGTGATTCTTTTTATGTTTTCTCTTTTTTATTAGATTTATTTATTTACTTACTTTATACCCCTCCCCTCCTCCTGGTCCTACCCTCCCACCTTCCCCCTTTCCCCACTCCACATGTTGTGATTTATCTTTTTTTTTTTTAAGTCAAAATGATTTTTGTCTAAGATAGTTAAATCTGGATTTTGAGAATTTTAATCATATTAAAAGGGTATTAAGAAGCATGGAAAGGCTGTAGTTTTTACCTATTAATGCAAACAGCACATACTAAATTCCAAGTTTTCATCTGTTGTGTTAGGCACAAGAACAAAATTTAAATACACATCAAAAAGAAAAGAAATGCATGAATTTTTAAATGACACTTTTTATTTGAAAAAAAAAAAAAAAAAACTAAACCAGTTCCAAATAGCCTAGAGGGTAGCATATAATAAATAGAGAAGTGAACAGGAATTGGATTCATTTTGGGATTTGTCTCAGTTCATTAGACTGGGTGGTAATATGGGTTAATAATGTTATATATTGGTATTTACTCATTACTGAAGCTTAATTTTCATGACCATCTTGCCTGTTTTTAATATTTCTTGCTCTGTGTAAAAACTGACAAAAATCAAGAAGCCCTATGTAACAATCTCTGTCATGAGCAAGTCAGTTTGAGGCTTTGAAGGCCCACATTCTGATGACACTTCCTGTTTGGGATTTCAGGTGGAAGCCATTCTTGTCAACATCTTTGGTGGGATCGTCAACTGTGCCATCATTGCCAATGGGATCACCAAAGCCTGCCGGGAGCTAGAGCTCAAGGTGCCACTGGTGGTCCGGCTTGAGGGTGAGTCACGGGAATTTCCAGCACTAACGTCCCTTCCCAGTCATGTGCCCAGCATGCGCTAGGCCACACACTTCCCCAGGTGACAGAAAACTGGCTTAAATGCAGCAGATGCAGAATTTCAGGACTCTCTGGGCCTTCAACAGGCAAAGGCAATTGCAGCTCCTTGGACACTGGGCTTAGGACTGTCCAGATTTTCTAGGCTGGTTCCCTAGCTAAAGGCCTTGAATTACAGTAAGCACTGTACAGATACCCAGGATATGTGATCCCTTTTCTCATACAGACAGTCCTGTGGTAGGATCAGGTTATAAAGTTGGCAGAGAAGGAAATTAACACCAGCTAGAAATAAAATAGAAAATTACAACAGTATGGTGAAATTAGGGGAATTTGGTTTCTTTCTCCCAAGAGTCAAGACAAGTACTATTTTCGTGATTGGATGACTACAAGAAACTGATCGTGTGGGAAGAGAAAATACAGGTCAAGGGAGATGGTATACATATGTATGTATGTATGTAATATCTTTGAAAACAGTTTTTAAATCTTGACTAAGAATGGTGACAGTGTTTTAGAATTCCCTACGTGTCAAGCTTAATGGGCTTCTCTATTAACTCCTATGAGACTTTGCCTCACAAAAAGCATATGAAGAATATTTGGCCTCAGACATATGTATTTGGACATTGGAGGGAGTGCCTTGTTTTTCTAGCTTTTGTTTTGTTTGAAATGGGGTCTCCCTGTGTGGTCCAGGCTGGCCTTAAACGTGCTATGTGGCCCAGGCTTAATAGAATTATAAGTCCCCTAGCACCAGCCTCCCAAGTACTGGGATTCCAGGTGCCCAGCACTACACCCAGCTGAGGTGTTTTGGGCATCTTTTCATTGAGCTGTGAGTTTTCTCCCTTGGTGCTACAGTAAGAGTCCCAGCCAGTTGCTGAAGGTTCTCCAGTGTAAAATAGTAAAGTGACTAGGAAGGTCTCACAATCTTCTACTTTCAGCCCCTTAGTGTGTCTTACACTAAGTTGATTTTACCCATGAACACTGTGTAACCTCGTGCTCTGATAATATTTTTATTTCTGGTATGCATATATTATAAAGGTTGACACTTTTCAAAATACAAAACCCCCAAGTCTGTGTTTGTTACTATCAACACATCACTTCTATTGGGACAGCATTTAAAGTATTGGGAAACCGTCGAATTCACGGTGGCAGGTGCACGTTTTCAGGAGTTTGGATTTTCAGTTTAAAATACAAATTTTATCTTCAACTACAAAATAGTTGCTGTCTATGAAACGACAAGTTCCCTCCAGTAATATTTGAGGAGCTATCTCCAAATAACAGAGTCTGAATAGCCACAGTGTTGAATGGCCTTTGAAGTAACCACAGCGTTCCTCAGGAATGGGAATGACTCCGGCCCATGCTTGGGTGTAGAAGCACTTCTCCTTAGAGACAGCTGCCAGTTAACCAAGTTCCTTAGCCAGATGCCCAGGTGCAGAGGTGCCTCCTGTAAATGTCCTGTTTGATTGAGTAGGACATCAGAAGGTGCTCAAGGGACGAGGATTAATAAAATTAATATCAGTTTTATGGAGTTTTTATGGAGAGTGTGTGGTGAGATGTTAATGAGCAGTAGTTCCGGTTGGCCCCTGCCTTCCTTCCACGCTATCATAGTAGTCTCATCAATGCCGAAGGGAACCCAGGCTTGCTGTCATTCATTACTACCAGGGCATGACAAGCACTTTAGCATCAAGAACCTTCCCATATTTGAGAAGCATTTTACTATGAAAACTCCTGAAAGCCTTACACATTGTCATTGCGCTCTGGTTGTAAAACTCAGCAGCCCTGTCGAGTCAGTTTCTTCAGCATCACCTTAGGGACAGCCCGAATTCCCCAGGCTCCATGCTGCTGTGGTTCTCCCAGAGATGAAGTCTGAGGGTAGTTTGACAGCACTGTGCATTCCATCCCCTGATGGAGAGTCCAAAAGAGCTGCAGCTGCTTCTCTGTCTCCCTTATCTCTCTTCTCTCCATTTCTGCAACACTGCTCTCTATTCTCCTGAAACCGCCTGCCTTCTCACCTAAGACAGAACAACCTGGACCTGAAATAATGATCACAGAGAGAAAACAGGGTAGCAGAGGTTGCGTGCAGTGAAGCTCGATGTGGACAGTAGAACATTCCAGCGGATTAACTCATTGTGGAAGTACAGAGACCACATAATTGATTTCTGTCAAACTAATGCAGGTCAATGATTGGCGGCAACACTACAATACAGAGAGCTGGCCAAGACTTAATGAGGTCATCGGCATTGGTTATGATTCTGATTAAAATGTTGATGTCAAATGACCTCTGACCCTCATGTTGTAAAAGCCAAGTTATGAACTTGTGTTCACGAGGGGAGAATAGACCTCTCTAAGCAAATCATATTAGTATCTGACACTTGGAAATAATTACAAGTATTCCTGCAGTGGATTGACTTTCTTCTAGCAATCCTCGCTGGGCCCATAAGTATTATTGTGTACATAATCATTATTTGTATGTTTCCAGAAAAGAAATTCTTTCCTTTTAGTTTTTCTTTTAAAACTGAAAATTCCCTAGAGTAATAGCTCAGTCAGTATGCACACAAACCTGATTTTCATCCTCCGGACCCGCATTCAAAAAAAAAAAAAAGTCAGATATGTAAATGCACATTTATGATCCTAGCACTGAGGAGGTGAAGACAGGAGAAGCCCTGACCAGCAGACCCAGCTAACTGCATTAATTCCAAGCCAATGAGAAGCCCTGTCTCAAACAATAAGACCAACAGGACCTATGAAACAACGGCCAAGGTTTTCCTTTGATCTCCACTTGCATGCACACAGAAACACGAGCATACATGTGCATTCATACACAAGATGAAAATAACCCTTCTCTTATTTTTGAACTATGTTTAGTATTCCAGAAGTATTCATTGATCCATGATACCTGGAAGCTACATATGTAGAAATATGCAAAATAACACACCCAAGATTATCTTCCTAAACAGTCTCTGATGTTTGTGCTAGAAGTCTGTTTGAGATAAGAGAGAGAAAAGCTTTGAAATCTCTAAGCTTGTTAGACAAATCATATTTGCATCTCTTAAGTAATTATTCTTCGAAAGTCTGTGCCTATGGTTTCTTTTATTAGTTAATTAGTTATTAAGAAATGCCATATACAGGTCGTAGAACCTTAAACATCAAAAGGGATGAGTAGAAATGTAAAAAGTTAACATGAGAAATGAATCAAAAAATGATAAACAATAATGCTTTCATAGGAACTGCTCCTGTCTTTTCAGCAGTGGTCGTGGGGGCTCCAGACAACCCTGGCCTGGATCACTGAAAATTTGGGAACACTGATGGTATCATAATGTCTGTGTCCTGGAAAACTGAAAGGGATGACACACTTAAAGCTAACACTGTCTTCTCAGCCTGATGTAGGCTGAGACTATCCTTGGTGATCTTTGTCCCTGTCCTTTCTATGCTCTGTGGTCTCTCTTCTGTCATAAACACCTTTTACCACGAAGGAAGAAGCAGGTGAATTGGGTATTTCTGGGGTTCCAACAGGTTTTCTCCACTTCGGCTATACAAATTGGCATCTTGTGTGATCAGTGTTCTTGGGTAGATATAGGCCCTCACACCAACCCAGCAGAAGCCAGAGCACGTGTAGTATCTAAGAGACAAGCAGCCCAACACCAAGACAGGACCCCTCCCCAGACCACATGGTTTTCACATTATTAACATGGGAAACATGAGGAATTCTGCTCTGCTCTGAACCTAGATAACAAAATGCAGAATTTGGAGAAGGTACAAGCCAGAAAGGCCCCATAACAAACTAAATGCAAACTAGGCCAGTGCTACATTGCCCAAGGAGATGTAGACTCCTCCTGTACATCATGTGCCTTGTGAGCTAGGCCAGTGCTACATTGCCCAAGGAGATGTAGACTCCTCCTGTAAATCATGTGCCTTGTGAGCTGAGTGCTTATGGCTCAGCTCCTTATCATTATGCTCCTCATTTAACTTCAATTACTGTTAACCTAATCATAAAAAATAGCTATACATACCATGGGATGTTTAAAACAGGTATCTGTTATATAATGTTTAAATCAAGTGAAGCTATGTGTGCCTCAGCTATACCATTCTTTACGGTAGCCTGTCCCTATTCCTCTGTAGTCTTTCTTACCTATCCATGATCCATCCATCTGTCCATATCTTATCTATACATGTAATATATGTGTGGATGTGTCTATCATCCTTTTTTTTTTTTTTTTTACTCATTATTGACTTCTATAATTAGGAAGTATGACTTTCAAAAGTAATCTTTAATTTTAATTTAACTTTTAATCTAAAAACCAACAAACAATTATCTGATTTGTTGTTTTGTTGAGACCAGCCATATAGCCAAGATGACATTTAACACCTGATCTTCCTGCCTTTACCTCCAGAGTGCTAGGATTATAGGCATGAATACCATGGCCAGCCCCAGATGACTATTGTAAGTGGGGAATTTCCAAGTTGAATTTGGAAGGATAAGATCTGAAGGATAAGATCTGAAGGAGGGAGAGGAGTGATGAGAAAAAAGTCAGCATCCACACCTGGGAGTTGGAACTGAAGCCTGGGCCCTGTAGAGGTGAGAAGGCCATTCTGGAGAGAGTGGGGGCTGTGCAGCAGTCTGCGTAAGAGCAGGGTGGAAAATGGAGCTGCTAGCCACAGCCACAGTATTGCCCAGAGTCTCAGGCAGAGCAAAGTGGAAGGCGGAAGAACATGGAGAAGAAACACAAGCAAATAGAGGAAGCCTGAGAGGTCTAAGTCTAAGGACCAGGATTCCAGGGGGCATGGCTATGGCCTGGAGAGCAGGTAGAGAGCAGGGAGGAGTGACATGAGGGAATCGTTTCACCAGGGCCCTAAGAGAATGAGATATGTGGTGGAGCAGTGCCTCCAAAATGGTCATTAGCTTATGAGTCCCTGCTGGCACCATGCCTGACCCAGTGTTCTCGAAGCCTCAGACACGCCATTGCATATCTATCTACTCTGAACAACTGTGAGCAATCTAATAATCAAGACAGCACGTGTTTACAAAGCCAGATGGCCTGTTAGGCTAGTTGTATCTATTTTCTGTAAATAAAGGAAGCAGCCTATTTGTTCACTTTTTGTCTGTGTGGAAGACCCACCGCCCTTGTTTAAGTTCACTCATTCAGATTTCATATCATGACAACTCTGGCCGCACACATCCACTGGAAATGACCTGAAAAGGGAAGTTTCTGTCTCTCAAGCCAGGCTTGCTTTGGTGGAATTTTGTGGACCAAGTCCTTGTTCTTTGCTGTATCCTGATTACATGCCATATTTACCTATGATTAAGGAAGGGTGTTCTCTTTTCTTTGAAAATGATAACGTCATAACCCCATGCATTCATGTGCCTTGCTAAGTAAATGAATGCATGGAATGTCTCAACGGACCAAAACATAGGATCATTTTATCGTAGAAGACTTCTGGGTAATTGAACAGCCACATACTAGAAAGAGGTTAAACCTTTGTAAACAGTTGTTTCTAGCTGGATAAAGAGCACGGTTGCTGAAGGAGCTCTTCACTTCTTGAAGTGTCCACAGACATAAAACTCACCTTTTGGGCATGGTCGTGGTACTGCTGAAAAAAATGTAACTGTTGTAGGTGTTACAGATGTTACAGATCCAGCAAAGCTCTAAATTGTACATACATTCTTACAGATTTGCTAACATCTTCAGTTCAATGCATTCTTCCTCGTTATTGTCCCATTTCAAACTGCAGTACCTTCCTACAACCCTTAGGTACCCAAGGAAGAATGTGCTCTTCTCTCAGGTGCACATTATGATTCTGAGTTGAGCTCAGAATTAATAACAACAACGAATAATAATGATTATAAGCCCAGAAGGTTTGTAGGTCAGATCTCATTTTGCTTAGCCAGTTCTTTCAATTCAATTCTTCCACCTAGCACCAAAAGATTTGTCTCAGCGATGCAAACATTTTGTATTTCTTTTACTAAATCTCTTCAAAAGATAGAATCCTGCCTCCTTTGTTGTTACCCTTATTGCCAAACCTCTACCGCTTGGTCCTAGAAACCTGACTGGGGTGGCATGGGAATGAAGAGACAGACCCACACGGAAAAGCTGGAATGGGGAAGGTACTCTGATGGAGCCACCTGCAATGCCCAGAAACTCAGCATGGCTATTGTGTATGGCACAGGTGTACTGGACACTTTAATGTCAACTTGGACACAAGCTAGAGTCATCAGAGAGAAGGGAGCCTCAGTTGAGGAAATGCCTCCATAAGATCCGGCTGTAAGACATTTTCTCAATGAATGATCAATGGGGGAGAGCCCAGCCCATTTGGGCAGGGCCACCCCTAGGCTGGTGGTCATGGATCCTATAAGAAAGCAGGCTGAGTGAGCCATGACGGGCAAGCCATTAAAGAGCAGCCCTCCTCCATAGCCTCTGCATCAGCTCCTGTTTCTGTGTTCCTGCCCTGCTTCATTTCCTGCCCTGACTTTGTTCCATGATGAGCAATGTGGAAGTATAAGCCAAACAAACCCTTCCTCCCCAACTTGCTTTTTGGTTATGGTGTTTCATCTCAGCAATAGAAACCCTAACTAAGACAGTAACCCTAACTAACTAACTAACCCTAACTGAACTTCCACTCTAGACTTCATCCACTCCTGACACCTTACAATCTCAGCAGTGTTTCCTAGTTCTGAAGGGGGAGCCTAAGGTACCCTGCGGCGCTTGCTCGGTTAGTTGGTACAGCGTCTGTTTTTCCCTGTCGCATGACAAGTGAGCACCCTGACCTCAGCCGCTGGAGTGCTCACCTGTTAGAACCAGCACTACAGGAACGCAGATCAAACACGCTCACCAGTGTGGGCACAAGGAAGCGTTAGACTGCTGAAAGGAAAAGAGATCTGTGCATTTTAAAGCATCAAGAAGGAGCCTCAGCTCTGTGTCTCCTTGCTTGGCAGCCATTCCTTCTGCAAGTCTTCTGCCACACCAGAGCCTGTGCCCACAAGGTAAATAAGAACAGTAGCTTTGCCTCTGTCTCCCACCAAGACAGTCTACAAAGGCAGACTGTGCCCAAGAGTTTCGCACAGAATGTGAAGCCTGTTTTCTGTTCCTATCTGGGATGAACAGGACAGAACCCCGGGGTGTCGTGACCCTGGCTGAGCCGAGTGAACGTGGTGCATGGCAGAGGCAGGCTACTGTGCTGTGTCTTATCACATCCCTGGCTTCTGCCTTTCACCAATGCTTCAGTGAACTCTTGGGTGCTTCTTCCCCCTGTGTGCTTTGTACTCAGTTGCATTCTCATTTTCTCTGCCTTGAGCCCTGTCCTCTTGTGCTGTGCCTAGCAGGTGTCACCCGCCAGCCTGCCCGAGTGTCCTTTCCATCTCTCCTGCTGCCTCCTTTGGTTATGAAGGCATCCACTGTTCACATCAGCAGCCCTGCTTCCTCCAAATATTGGCTTCTCATTCTTCTCAGGCCGTTCTCCAGGTTCCCATTCTCTATGCACCCCACACCTTGCATTGCTCTCTACCTCACTGGGGTCCTCGTTCCTTCCTCCTTCATCCCTCCCCTCCTTCAGCATTCTTTGTGGACACGTTCTGCCTGAGACCATTTTCATCTCGCAGTGAGGTCTCTCGCTTCCTTTCCCCTCCTTTCAACTCCCCTCTCTTCCCTTTCCCATCCCTTTAATGATTAGCACCCCAGTTTTTCCCCCACCCTCCTTCATCCTAATGCTCAGTTCATCTCCAGCCCCTGTGGCTCTTGAGAGAACCAAGCCTCCAGCTTCACCTTGTCTGAACGGATAATCGTAAAGGAACGCTTAAACCGCGCCGCTCCTCATCTTTAGACTGACTTTGCAGGTGCTGGCCTGAAGCATTCCTCAGAACAGGGAAAGCTTCTGTGGATGAAAACTTTTAATCTGCATTAATCTACTCCCTTAGGCAGTTCAAGTTTCGCTCATTTCACCTCTAGATAGATAATGTGCATAACCAGCATTTCTGCCATTTGGATATCTGTAGCCTTGTCATAGCTGTAAGCTAAGTCTTCTTTGGAAGATAACCCTGGCATTGTGCTGTGTCCCCATGCCCTCAGGGGGTGGGTGTTGATGGATGGAGGTATGTGGGACAGACTAATCCTGTCTGGACACTGTCATACAAAGGAGGTTTATGATACAGTCTAATGACAGTGAGGCCAAAAGCCTGAACACAGCATTTCTGCTCTCTCTTGCTATTTCATGGTACCTCTGCCCTAGTGGCCATTTGGCAAGGCCGGCTTGGTCTCTTTACTTCCAAAGAAGTCCAGATTCCACAGGTGGCAGTCTACTTAGCTTAGCTGAGAACCACTGTTTTTGTTGTCTGCACCTACCTGACCAGGTCTAGATGCCAGGGCCTTTGAGGGAACCCAGCAGGTTTCTCAGCAGAGTTCAGATCTTGGTGAGGATCAAAATATCACCTTCATTTCTGATCAAAAAAGCATGCAAGTATATACCGTGCATCTCAGTGTAGATCTTCTTTACTTTGAACTTGAGGTTTAGTCAGTTTTTCAGACCTGATCTCAGGTGCTGCTCAACTTCAAAAGGCCTGCCCGCCCAGAGGAGAAGCCCTGGGCTTGCCCTGGGGGAGAGACCGTCTCTTTTTGCCAGCATTCTCCATTCCTATGCTCCAGTCAGAGCCCTCCACCATCACTTTCTCAAGGCAGAGACACTGATGGGTGAGGAAGAGATGGGGTGATATGTTAATTAATACCGTCCCTCAATGCACATCATAGACCATTCTGCCCCTAGAGCGGTCGGCTCTGGTCAGAGCTTGTCAGTCTAGGCAGCGGGTAAGCACATGGCACCATTTGTCTGAGCTGTAGGTGTAGGTAGAGTCTTAACAAAGAGTAGTTAGAGCTTGGTAGGCACTGCAACCGCCAAATCTAAGGCAGACTCTGCGTCTGCTTCCTGGATATTATCTGTGTGATCAGTCGGTTCGTGTCTCCATGCCTCAGTTTCTTCGTGTAACACTGTAAGGTATACAGCTCAGCACCTTGCTGTTAGGGAGGAGACCTGCAGGGAGATTCAGGCCCTTGTCTTACAGATGATAGGTCTACCCAGCCAACAGGACTGTTTGAGAGAGCACCACCTGGAGACTATTCCTATTCTATCCAGATCATCTCCATGACAGTGTTTTAGAGTGGGGAGGACAGATAGCTTTCACCACATGACACCTCCTGCCTATTGACTATGGCTGCTGGAAGTACTGTGCCAATAAAATCCTGATACATTGCAGCTCAGAAGAACAAGGCCCCGTAATCATGACTATACACTACAAATAGCAAAAACAGTGGTGGGGGCTTTGGAGCCAACCATTTGCCATTAGCAAGTGAAATCGTTGTCTCTCATAGAAATACAGCATTCTACTCTGTTGGGAGCAGGAAGTAAGATGGGGGTTGCAGGCTGGGGGGAGGGGAGACTGAGATTATTTCTTCCCTTCTTGCAGGACTGGGGTTCTGATTGAAGAGCCAGCTCTTAAGTTTGCGGTCATGTATGCCTATTGCAGTCACTCAGCTCTCTATGATAGTGTTGATATGGCTCAGCGGGTAAAATGCTATGGACAGTGGAGCGGAAGATGGTTGTGCCTGGGACATCATAAGCCTTTTGGTACAGAAACAGGCATCAGAACAGGTCCTGCTTGTGAGCCATAGTTTGCAGACCCCTAAGTGGGAACAAGCCCAGCAGCAAGGCATAGAGTTTTAGAAATGCCTCCTGTTATCCATTTCTAATTCTAGCTCTGGGCTCAGCATGTAAACGTCTCCTAACAAGTTAGAATTTGGCAAGCAATATCAAGCTTTTCAGATAAAACTTTTTTCTCAAGGAAAATATTAGCAGTAGAGCCCACACTCAGTCATTTCCCTCTATTCCTTTGAGAGTCACCATAATGCAATGACTTCTCGGGTAGTCTATTAACATGTTATGTGCTGCTGTAACAAAATACCTAGGTCCAGGTAATTTATCAAGGAAAGAGGTTTGTTTGCCTCTGCTTCAAGAAGGACTGGCGTCTGCTCATCTCTGAGAGCCTGGCTGATAACATGGCTGCAGAGTTGGATTGGGAGGAGATGGTCTAGCAGGCCCAGGGGCAAGAGAGCAGGCATGGCTGTGTATGCCTGCAACCCCAGCACTTGGAGACAGAGGCAGAATTAGGAATTCAGAGTCAGCCTTGACTACACAGAGTTTAAGGCCAACCTGGACTCCCTGGAGCAAGGGCAGCCTCACTCTTTCAGGGTAAGTTGTTGACATAATTACCTTTCCACTAGAACCCACTTCTTAAAGTTTCCACCAACTCAGCACCACCATGCTGAAGAGCAAACATACAGCATATGAGTCTTTGGTTTTGGAGCTTCGCTGGCTATAACGAAACCCTAGCAAGAAGTGGAGTTCAAGGTCAGCATTTTAGACTGATACCTGACATGGTCACAATTACCTTACTTTATCTATAAGATAAAGGGCACAAGTATTGAAAACCATATAAAGACTCAAGGAAGGTGTAAAAGGAAAGACCTTGAAGATTTTAAGATCTCTTCAAAAGATCTGTCCTACAGCATGTACAAGACCTGAACAAAGTCATGACCTGCCAAATCCCAGCAGGGAGAGGGTAGAGAAGAATGAAGCCCACCCCTAGCCAAGAAGCTATTGGCAACTGATAGCTGCTGAAAGGAGAGAAGGTCTTTTTTTAAGAGTGTAGCCCCGGGAAAATCAACACATTCTAATGCAAGGCCATGCATCTGAATATGCAGCACAAACTGGACATGGGTGATAAAAAAAAAAAAAAAAAAAAAGACAAAAAAATTAGGTTGATGAGAAGGGGCGAATATGAAAGGAGGTGGGAGGAGGGGATGAGTATGACCAAACACAGTATGAATTCTCAAAGAACAAATAAGACTTCTAAGAATAACGAAAGGTCCGTCCTATGCCTGTAGATGATGGGAGTGAGTAGAGGACTGCAGCCAGTCCCTGCTTGCCCGAGGGCTCTTTGCATCCTAATTTAATATTACAGTTGAACATGGCTTGCATTAATATTTATGCTCCTTTTTTGAGGGATAACATAATCGAAAGCAAAAGCATATGCACCTAGGATTAGCTCTCAGTGAACACAGATTAGACTTGATCCTGAACCTTGCTTTTGTAATCAGAATAATGTACCCTGATCAGAGACTTCCTGCTGCTAAAGCTGGTTACTCCCATGCCATTCCTGTAAACAAACATCGTGTCCACACCTTCTTACCGTAGCTGTGATACCGCTCCACAGGCCACCTTGGGTCCGCCTTAATTTTTATAGAAGGTAGGAGGCACGTGATCTGCAGCTAAGCTCCTCACCCAGGGACGAAGACTCTCAAGCTTCAGATGATCAGTGACTTTCTCAAGTTATTCAGCTACTTGGGAATAAAGGCAGGTGTGAAATCTCAACTTCCTCATCTAGAGTATGGAAATAAAAACCTGACGGTATTGATTGACCCAGTGAGATGGCTCAGCGGGTAAAATGTTTGCAACCGCAACCAATCAAAAGCCCAGTGTGGCAGCATGTGCCTGTAATCTCAGCCCCGGGAGAGAGACAGCTTGTTCCCCGTATCTTGCTGACCAGCCAGTCTAAGCAACTGGTGAGCTGCAGGTTCTGTGACAGACCTTGTCTCTGAAAATAATATGAGGAGTAATAGAGGAAGACACTTGGCAGAGACCTCTGTCTTCCACAGATACACCACAGGCACATGCATGGTCATATACCCAGGAACTAACACAGAACATTCTCTCCCACACACAAACAAGTGACAGCGTCATAATGTCACTGTAGGACACAAATGAGGTTTCCAATAACCTAAACAGCCCTAACCTCTGGAAATGTCAGTTGTACTATTTGTACTAGCTGTAACATCCGAACTCTGGTGACCGGCACTGCTAAGACCCTGTGTGTGTCTACCATTGGCTGCCAGGCAGTGCTCGAAGCTGAGACTAGGGTCATCTCAAAGAAGGGAGGGATACTGGCACAGTGGGCATTTTGCCTCTGGTTCTGTCCTCAGCAAGTTCTTTATGTATTCCGGAAATCGGTGCTCTGTCAGATGTACAGCTGGTAGACAGTCTCTCCCACTCTGTGGGCTTCCCCTTTACTTGGTTGTTTTCTTAGCTGTGCAGTTGTCCCACTTGTCATTTGTTGGCCTTAATTCCTAGTCAAATGGGGCCTCATTGAGAAAGTCCTTTCCTACACCTGTATCCTGTTAGGTACTACCTATGTTTTTTCTCCTGGCAGTTTCAGTGTTGCCACTTTACATGAGGTCTTTGATCCACTTGGAGTTAGCTTTTGTACAAGGTAATAGATGAGGGCCTAATTTCATTCTTTTGCATGTGAACATCCAGCTTTCCCAGCACCATTTGTTGATGTCTTCTCTCCAATGTATTTTGGCATCTATGTCGAATGCCAGATGATTCTAGTTATATGTACTCATATCTAGGTCTTCTATTTTGTTTCATTGGTCTACACAGGTTTTGTGCCAGTACATATAGCTGTTTTTATTACTGTAAATTTATTACCATAATATTCCTTGAAGTTTGGACCGGCAATCATTCCAGCCTTCTTCTTTCTGCTCAGGATAGCTTTGGCTATCTGGGGCCTTCTGTGGTTCTATGTAAATTCTAGATTTGGTGGGGGGATGTTTATTTGAATGTGAATGGCCCCTATAGGTCTTTGAATGATTGGTTCCCAGTTGCTAGGTGAAGATTCAGAAGAGGGGCCTTGTTGGAGGAGGCATGTCCCTTGGGGGGAGGTTTTGGGGTTTCTGAAATCCATGCTTTTACAGCTACTGTCCCAGCGCCATGTCTGCCTTCTTACTGCTGTGCTCCCTGACAAAATGGCCACGGACTCACCCTCTGAACTGTAAGAAGCCCCAGTTAAATGCTTCCTTTTATAATTTTCCTTGGCCGTAGTGCTTCTTCACAGTAAAAATCAAGTAGCTAACTCTTTTTTTTTTTTTTTTTTAATGTGAAGAATGTTGTGGGGATTTTGATTAGAACTCATTGAATGTATAAACTGCTTTTGGAAGAAAGATTATTTTTCATGATATTAATTCTATTGATCCTTGAGAATAGAAGATCTTTCCATTTTTCTAGTCTCTTCCTCAATGTCTTTCTAAAGAGAGTTAAAGTTCATGGTAGAGCCTTTGCCTCTTTGGTGACGTTTATTCCTAGATGCTTATGTTCTTTAGGTCTATTGTGGGTGGAAATGTGTTCATGATCTCATTCTCAACATGTTTGTTGAATTATTTCATTGTGAAAAGAATAACAAGAAAAAAGAGATGTGATATGTTATCTAAATTAACAGTCCTCCTGAAAACAGTCCCTCCTCCATGTGATAATGGGTTGAAAGGAGGAACAGGGCACGAGGACACAGGACTCTCAGGAGTCTGCTGCTGTGTAGTGTGTTTCCTGTTTCTACTCCAAGCAAAGGAAAGAAAAGCCTCATAGCAGAACCAAACCTTTTCAGGCACTGTGAGCCATATTGTCTGTGTCACTGCCCTGGCTCGGCCATTGTAGAGCGTAGCAATCAGCAGTCTGCAAGCACATCAGTTTGGCCGTGCTCCATCAAAACTCTATTTATGAGCACTGAAATTTGAATTTCATGTAATTTTCATGTATCACAAAATATTATTCTGATTTTTTGCCCAGCTATTTAAAATATGAAAACTATTCTTAGCTTACAGTAGCATGCAAAGCGTCTGTGGGCTGTGCCATGCCCAAAAGCCACAGTGTGCCAGCCCCGATTTAGAGCAGGAGGCTGAATCAGCCTGTGATAGCTCACTGATTGATTAACCAAGTAAATTCCCTAGCATCCGAGCCTCAATTTCCCCCGGTGAAGTCAATTGAAGGCTTAGCTTAAGGACTTGCCAGTATTCTTTTCCTTGTGGTGCTCCACAATGCAGTTATGTGATTTTGATTTCAGACAAACCTAAACTTTATTCTTGTTCCATCTTCCAACTTGCTAAAAGTCATTAGGTCAGTTGCTAAGTCTCCTGGTACCTTCGTCTGTGGAACAGGGCTAAAATGCTATTGGTTTTATTTAGGGTTGCTTTGAGAATTGAGTTTTATGATATTTAGGAACCCTTAATCACATATAGGCAGCAAGCATGTACTGTTTCCAATATTCCTATCACATTCTCTTTCAAAATCTGGTGGCATGTAATCAGTATACTGTATAATGTCATTTTATTCTTCAAAGGAAAAAAAAGTGAATTATTAGACTGCGGAGGCGGCTCAGTAAAGTGCCTGCTGCACAAACATGGGGACCTGAGTTCAGATCCCGAGAGCCCATCTGTGCCAGCAGCAGCACCTGTAACCTGCGCTGTGGTGCGCTGGTGAAGGGAGAGAAGCAGCTGCTGGCTGCTGGCCAGCCAGGCTAGGCAAATTGGTGAACTCTAGGCCCAGTGGGAAACCCAGCCCTAAACCATAAGGTGGAGAGCAATCCAGGAATACACCCAGTGTTGGTCCGCAGAGGCACACATGTGTGCACACACATACACAGACACACATATGCACACGCACGTCTGAATTCCTACGAAACAGTAATTCAGAAGAAGCTTCTGTGCATTTCTGTACCAGGTGGCAGTTTTCTTCATGCTCCTGGGGCAAAGGCTGGCTTGAACTGGAGAGGATGCACCTCTTGGCCCAGCTGTCGGCCCTGTCCAGTGTTATCTTCTCTCCTATGTGATGAAGGCCCAGAGCATGTTTTGATAAATTACCCCTGCATCTCTGTTTACAGCTCTCTTCCTCCACCCAGTGGCAGGAAGCCGCTGTAAAACACGCAGGAGAGGAGACAGCTTTCTTTACGTGTTTACTGTGATTAGCTTTCTTGTGTCCGCTAGCAGCAGAGCAGGATTCTGTGCTGAGCCAGTGCCCCTTTGGTTCTCTCCATGTCGACATTTTCAAGGCCTGTAAGTGGGTAGATAGCCCCGTGGCCCAGGGGCTGTCAAGAAGCCAGCATTAAGAAGTGCCAGCTGCCTGAGCCATGCAGGCCGATCAGTTATGTGTCTGCTGGTTATTAAGGATGTTGTCCTGCAGCCTTGTTGAGAAGCACAGCAGCATTTAATAAATACTAGAGCATGTCACCAGCGCCATTTAAGTGTGGGAAAGTGATCAATTTCTGTTGTTATTGTGTGTACAGGCATAAACACTCTCCTTGGAACACTTAATTCCATGTCAGGGTTTAAAGTGGCTGAGATGGTTTCTATTTAGAATTAAAGTCAGAAAAGAAGCTTGGGGATAGATGTCAGCCATGGAGGTCAGAAAGCAGAATGAAGTCCCAAACTTCCATTATACCATTCACCAATAATACCATTTGCCAAAAGATCTAGACGGTCACAAGTGTTTGCCCGGGGCATTCCCACGTCCCTTGACCTGGTTTTTACTGGCTACTTTTTTCTTTGCAACCTTTCTTCTCTTTCCCCTCCAGCTGCTTCCTCAACCTGAAGGAAGAAGCAAGTGGTAGTAATTGCTGGCCACACCAGGCTGTGGGCACAGCCCTGTCATCCAGGGGAAAGCCAGGAGAGTACTTCAAAGAGATGGAGAAAAGAGACAGCACAGGGAAGATGCAGGTGCCGAGGCCACATGGCCAGTTCCCTATTTCTTCACTGTATGGACACCTTTTCTACCCTGCCTTTCTCTCTTCATGTGGTCACCATTCTCGGCTCATTCCCCATGACACTCAATTCTCTTGTATCTCAGGATGGTTTCCCCCTAACCTCCTCCTGATCGCTGTCTAGTCATGGCACCTCTCTTTTGATCCAATTCTCATCACAGTCCAACTTATTTTTCAGCTGTTTGAATGTTACAGTTCCTTCACACCCGCTTCTTCGAGGCATGCTAGTATATGCTTAGTAATTAAGGCTGTAATTAAAGTATAACAACAAGCATAATTAAAATTCACTTTAGCAGATCCTGGAATTACGAAGCAATTAGGTATTTTGGTGTGGCACTGAGGAGCTGCCAGCCGGAAAAGGGGCAGCCCGCTTCACCCTCCTCTTCCCCTGACCTACTAGTGTAACCCCAGAGTGAGGCCTCTCTTTGCCTGGGGCACCAGAGCTGCACAGTAAGAGCATTGTTAGCAGCTTGGAGTTGGAGAATAGCCAGGGCAAATGGAGTGCCGGGTCATGGAGTCACAGCCAAAGCCCCTGGTGAACCCTCCTAGTTGCAAAATGATCAGGGAAGGATCTGTCCACACCTCTCTCCTCAGTCATCATCCTATGTGACTGTGTCTGACCTTCCTCAGTCTGTCAGCTCACATGTAACATGTGGCTGATACCGCACGATTATTGGAGAAGCAACAAGCCTAGCACTGAAGCGGCTATGTAGCGGGCTGTGGGAAGTGTCACTAAGCCGCCCCACAGGGCTCATCCCTGCTGCGATGTAGAGATCCCGGAGTTCTCCGGCAGCACTTCTGACAAGCCTGCTGTAGCTGGGACACTGAAGGTGGTGGCAAGGAAGGTGGCGCAGGAGACCGAGAAAGACAGCGTCTAGTGAGCGGAGAGGTATGCAGGGCAGAGGGCAGCAGGGCGCCTGCCTAGGCACTTGTGAATTTTAACTTCAATCCTTTTTTATTCCCCTTGAGAACAGTACTGCTAAGCCAGATGCTGTACATGATATTAATTAAGGACCTGAATTATTTATGCTGCGGGTTGCAAGGAAAAGCAGCTTCATATGTGAGTTTTTAAAAATCAGCATTTATTTCATCCTTACACATGGAGGAGAACTTGGGTAATAGTGAGTAGAGAATTCTGAGCAGTTTGATGAATGGATGAAACCGTGAGAAAGCCAAGCCAAACCCAAAAATAACTGGATGGGAGTGGGAGAAAGGCCTGGAACAGAATGTTCCACAGCGCTGCAGAGGTCTGGGGTGCTGGGTGCTAGGTGCTGAGACTCGAGCATGCCAGAAAAGAAATGCTGTTGTGTTTTCCCTTAGGTTTTATGTAGAAGGAGATGGATATGACACATCACAGTCCTGATCCAGAGATGTAATTCTAGGTCAGGCCAGCCATCTGCTTCATTCTGTCATTGCCCCGTGACAGCCATACCTGCAGATTAATATGTGGAATCCTTAGCCTCTTACCTAACACATGCCCTGTCCTGCTTCTCAGCCTCTGTAACCTGGACTCACACCTAACCAAATGAATCAGAATGCACACTGGGGTTGTGTTAATGAATTACTAAAGCTTTGCACCAGTGTTACTTCTCTGTGTGTAGATGATCCCTCAATTTGACAGTGTAACAAAGCGGGTGTAGATATCTTACATATCTGAGAGCAGGAGTCTGGGTGTGGCCTTCCTGGGTCTTCACACTCAGTCTTCACCAGGTTGTGGTAAAAGTGTGCTGGGCAGAGCTGCAGACACCTCCTGGCTTGTTGACTTTCAAGCTGGCTGCTATGGTTAGGAACAGGATGCTGTCTCTCCATAGCTGTTGGCTAGAGGTGACCATTGTGTGCTTGGCAAGTGGGCTTCGTCTATAGGAGGGGCTTGAAGTGTGGCAGTTAGTCAAACTGAATAGTAGACGTGTTAAAGCAGGCAAAACAGAAAGCAAGCACAAGCTCTTGTATCTCATTGCGGAAGTGTCATCCCATCACTTAGACTGGGGAGGTCTCTCAAGCATGTGGTCACCAGGAGGCAGAGTCAATCACTTGATCCTTCCGGTGCTGTTACCACATGAAAAACAATGTGTTGGGTATAAAAATAGCTCAGTTAGTAAAGTACTTGCCATTCAGGCATGAGGACCTGAATTCAGTCACCAGAACCCATGCCTTAGTGCCCAGCCAGGCCTTAGTGATGTCCACTTGTGATGTAGATACTGGAGAGTGGAATCAGCTGGATCCCTGGGGCTTCCTGGCCAGCCAGCCTGGTCTGCTTGGGGAGTCCAGGCCAATGAAAGGCCTTGTCTCAAGAAACAAAACAAAACAAGGAGAGAGCAGCGAGCTTGATTCCAACTAAAGCCAACCCCTGAATAACACAGCCATGCTGACATGTCAGGGGCCTAGCGTTATTGAGATTTCTTTCTTAGTCACGTAAAGTCTGGGAGCATGAGATGGATGCTGGGCTCCACGTCGTAATCAAGTATCTAGGCTGAAGAAGTCATGTCCATCCTTTAAAAACACTACTCAGGTTCCCCTTACAGGTAACACAGCTGAAAGTAAAACAGAGAAAGCATGGAAGTCACATGGAGAGAGTTATGAATGTGTATTTTGTATCCACTCACATTCTATTGAGTAGACCTCTGTCATGTGGCCCTATTTAACCAATGGAATACCTGGGAAACAAAGTCTCTGCCCAGGCAGCTCCTTCCCAGCCCTACACTGTAGAAGCAAAGCAAGAATGTTTGGGGAAAGCTCACCACGTCTGCCACAGAATCACTGTCACATGCCTCCCTCACATAGCGTGCCTCTCATTGCCGTATATCCTGTCAGCTGTGCCATCTTTGTATTACAAAGAGAAGTGTGTGGAATGGGCAGAATTATGTTATTACATAGAGCAGGGACTTCTGCTGTCTGCTACTCATCATCTCCATAAACTGACTGACTTTGTCCATAAAAGCAGGACAATAGCACCCACTTGTAGCTCTTGTTGAAAACCATGTGCTTCATCTAAGTTGCTCGGCATTATACCTGGCATGCCCAAGTACAAAGCGAATATCAGCTGCAAGGAAGATGCTAGATGGAGATGAAGCAGCTAAAGCTCCAGCCCTCGCAGAGGAGCTATGGACAGTGATGGTGGCTGTGAGAAGAGGTGGTACTTTCCTTGATGACCATGCTCTGGAAATGACATCACACCCAGCAGACAGGCGGCCACCTTTAAACTCAGTAGGTCACACACACAAAAGCTGCAGAAATAGGAGGGGACTTGTTGAGAAGAAGAATTTCATTGGGAGAAGGAGGGACATGAGAGAATAACTGAAGTTCATTATATAAATGTATGAACCTGTCAACGAATAAGCAACAAGGTTGCAGGGCAGGAGAGACGTCTCAGTGTTAAGAGCGCTTGTTGCTGTTCCGGAGGACTTGGGATTGATCCCAACGTTCATGTGGTGCCTCACAACCATCTGTAACTCCAGTTTCAGAGGCTCCAGTGCCCTCTTCTGGCCTCTGAAGACAACAGACATGCACATGGGGAAAAGGCAAATGTGGGAGCAAAGTAGTCACAAAATATTTTTTTAGAAAAAATTGGAACTCAAGGAAGTGATTAACTAAACACCATCCTCTAAGGGTGTGGCAAAGGTGAGGGCTTCAGCACCTTCCTCTGGTCGCTGCTCACTGAGGGGCCCATGTGAGGAGATACAATGCCCAACGTTCGCTTCCCACTGCTCTTGCAGACCCAGTGTCCCAGGGATACCTGGGGCAGACAGTCTGCTCTGCCAGCCACTGTCCCAGTGTGAGCCGTGCTGATCAAATGTCTGCTCTTACCTGTGCCCACATAGAAAGGTGTGTTCTCCGTGGGCCTGCGTTTCAGAGCCTTAATTACAAAGAAGTCCACCCGGCACCCGGATAGAAGCACAGGGGCAGTTTTGTGATATGCTTAAGACACTTTTCTAAGTCCATTCTCCCAGACTCGGTGAAGAGACAGGTCCAGTTCAGCTTTTCTTCTTGCAAGTTTACTGAGCAAGCGGCTGAGAAACTTTGTGTGTGCATAATCGTTTTGTGTGTGTGTGTGTGTGTTTAGCTATATCATTTATAATTTCAGTTTATTTACTTTACATCCCAAGGGTGCCCCCTCCCCCCTCTCCTCTAGCACTCCCCTTCCCCACCTTTTCCCTCCCCTTCTCCTCTTAGCACTCCCCTTCCCCACCTTTTCCCTCCCCCTCTCCTCTTAGCACTCCCCTTCCTCTCCTTTCCCTTTCTCTCCCTTCCCCTCTCCCTTCCTCCCACATCAACCTCCCCAGCACATCAAGTCATGTCAGGACTGAGCATGTCCTCATCTCCTGAGGCCAGGCAAGGCAGCCCTGCCAGGGGGAAGTGATCTTAAAAAAAAAAAAAATGCTTATTTCTCTTTTTGTGAAGTGCCAGAAAAAAAACACAGGCAGTGTCTTTTTAATGCAAGTTCATTAAAGTTAAAAGCAGGGTGGGGGTGGGGCTGTCATCTAGATATAAAAAGCCAGAGCTTGACAATAAAAAGCTACGTGTGTTGTAGTTAAAGGGACAAAGGGACACCAGGCATCCTGGGATTGCAGTTGCCTAACTTGACTGGGTGTGCCACTTACAGATTAGTTTCCTGATTGTCATTGTTCCTCCTTGTAGGAACTAATGTCCAGGAGGCGCAGAGGATCCTGAAAAGCAGCGGGCTCCCTATCACGCCAGCTGTGGACCTGGAGGATGCTGCCAAGAAAGCTGTTGCCAGTGTGGCAAAGAAGTGATGCCTTTCCCCCTGGCTCCCGTGAAGAACTGTGATTCTCTCATCACTGTGAAAGCAATTGTTATCTCACTGGGAAGGGGGCACATACAAGGACCGTTATCTGAAAAGCTCTTAAGTCTGAACTTTCTCAAATTCACTATCCAGAGTGCCTAAAGCTGATTTTACACTGTGGTCATTGTTTAAAAAAAAAAAAAAAATCATACTTTGCAATTTCACATCTTCTCTTGCCCAGTCAGTAGCAGCGTCTGCCAGCTCTGGGCCACAATGGTTGTGGCCAAATAATGTGCATAAGTATGATATTTGAAGCCAGATCTAGGTTCATTAGTGGACATTTAATCTACAATAGAAAAATTGCAGGTCTCACAAATTCAGAGAGGATTTTATTTAACGTAGTGACTTCCAGGAGGACACAGCTAAGACACTTTGGCTTCTGTGAGCAGCCATCTCCACTGGCTTCTAACTCTAACACACTTAGAAAGCACATAAGCGCTGTAAGGGCGTCCTCGTTAATAAGCGCACATCGCACACATCTAACCCCGTGCCTTAATGTTGAATGTACTGTCTGCCTCACACCAAATTGCAGCCAGAAGCCTTAGTCACTGGTTTAAAGTGCAGGGTTTCATTTCACATCAGAGTTGCTGAATGCAGATTTTTTATGAAACTCTGTATTTCTTTAAGAGGCTACGCTGAGGATCCAGCCGGGTTGGTGGTCGGGCTTCTCCCTCTCGTCCCTCCACCTCACCTCTGCCAGTTTGTCATGGAAAGATGGGAAATGTCGTGGGAGAGAATGTGGCCTTTCTAATAATGTCTTCTTCATGATGGGAATTTTCTTAATTTGATTTTTTTGTCATTTAATTTTGATGAATTCGTGTTGATAAACATTTTAAATAAAACTTTTTTAGTGCTGTGTTAGCCGCTCATTCCTTGTTTGTGACTGGTCGCCATTGTTTCACCATTCTCCTGTGAAGACGCTCGCCTTTGTGCCGGAGGCCTACCTCCAGTTAGGAAACTTCAGTTGACCCGAATGTTCCAGGTCCGCTCTGCCCCGTATTGTGACCATTCCTGTGGCAGATGACCCAGGAAGGATTAAAATTTACCCAGTAGACACAAACTCAGAAATACGTCTGTGATGTTGCCCGGGTTGACGCTCTAGTCAAACACTTCGCTGTGCGCCAGGCCCCTTCACAGCTCTCCCATCCTCACAGCAGCCTGTGGTTAGCCGCGCTGTTCATTTCACACTGGTCTACCGCTTCACAAGTGGACGAAGTAGAAGGTCTTTATTTTGTAAATCTGTATGTGTCGTGGAGAAAGAAACCATCGGCTAGGTCGAATCTTACATCCCTTTTCAAACACTGCGATGAGTGAAGCTGTGCTAACAGCTGCTTTTTCAATCTCCTGCTTCCTGATAGCGTAGTAACTAGTTCACACGGTAAAAAGAACGAAGTGTGGATTTTGTCAGTTAGCTAACACCATCGTTCTTTGAAAAAGGCTTGTGTCTATCTTGTATGTTGATGTTTTTAATCGTCCAGTTTGGAGGCTGACATGTCTGTGGTTTGTTTTTAGAAGGGTTAATAGCAGGCAAATAGTTTTTCTCTTCAAATAAGCTTATTTGTTGTGGTTTTGTTTTGTTTGGAAGTGCCAGCTGTGTGTGTTTGAGGTCCCTGATGCTGCACCAGTATCCAAAATGCTGTGCTTCCATGGTTGATGCTCTACACGCCTGTATCCTGTGTGTGTGGAGGAGACCCTGCCGTACTCATGCAGAATCTGTTACAGCCATGCTGTTGGCTCCTAAGTCCTGCTGTGTGCCCTACTCCAATGTACCCTATGTTTTGAGTGTTCCAGTAGCCTGTACGATATAAAAATATCAAACTATTTACCTTTCAATAATTGTCAGTAGTTTAGGGTGTGTGTGTGTGTGTGTGTTTTCTGCACATGTGTATGTACAGAGGCCAGAATGAGGATGTTGCATGTTCTGCTCTGTCTCTCTCTGCCTTCTTCACTTGAGGCAGTTCCCACTAAACCTGGAGCTAGACTGACAGCCAGCAAGCACACATGCTCTCCTAGAGCTGACGTTACAGGCGTATGTGTCATAGCCAGTTTTATGTCAGTGCAGGCGACTGTAACTCACATCCTTATGCTTGTAGAGCAAGCACTCTGACCAACTGAGCTGTCTTCCTCGCTCCCCATATCAGTATTTTTAAGCTTGGCCCTGCAAAAGCACAAAATGTCCGTGAAAAGAAACAACAGTCTAAATATGGTCCCTGTACTGCTTTGTGTGCTGGGGGTCTATCTGGCTTGTTAGTCAAGCATTGTGTGCCACCGTCTTAGAACAAGTGCCGTATTTAGAGATTCACCTCTGACCCTTACTAATACCCCTCCCACTTACCACATCTGTTTCTTTGACTTGGTTAGCCTGTTGCATTTGTAAGAGCCGCAGCTTTTCCACTGAAGTTGTTTCTCCATTCATAAGTTAGTAAAATAGCAGGGAAAGGCATCAACTGTCCTAACCTAGACCTGTCGAATGCTTTTAATGAGTCCTTGCACCATGTGTGTCTGTGTCCCCTCTGCACTTGGTCCCCAAGGAAAAGAAAATCATTGAGAAGAGTTATGTTTGTTTTTAAATTGCAGACTAATAAGAATGAGAATAAAAATTACTTTTGACACTTCTAAGTTACACATTTATAAATCTAATGGGATCCTTGGCAGAATCTAATATATTCAAAAATACAGTGATTATAATGTATAAGAATAGCAAAAACTAAATATTGGAGGAATGGGGAAGGGTGTGTTATTATATAGACTTTGGCAAACTAAGACCACAGGGCCTGTTAGAGTGAATTAGGTTATCATAGAAACCTCAGAACCCTAAAATATTAATCTTTGGCCCATCACAGAAAAAGTGTGTTAACCTCTACTCTAGATTTCAAAACAAAACAAACAAAAATGGTAGCATATTATTGTCCTCAAATTGGGAAAGGCAGATGCAGGCATCAAAGTGAAATGGAAATATTTCCCTACAAAAAGTAGGGAATATGCCTTTCCTATTTTCAACCCTATGAGAATTTGCTAGCCTAAAAATGGGCACACTTGCCAATGGAAACCCATCCAGCTCTGTCTCTCCATCACTGTTAAGATCTGCCTGAGCACTGTGGTTCTGAGCTTTTCCCTACAGGTGTGTCGGAACAGCATCAGGTCATAGGTACCAGTAGGTGCCAGTACTAAATTCCCTGAGGATGGCACACATCAAGTCATCCTTGAAGCCATCCTTGTTGGCGACTATGTTTGTAGTCCCCAATACTTTTAGAACAATAAAACAAGGGGCAAATGACTCCGTGCTCATGACCACCCCACCCCCCCCAGCCTTGCTGCAAAGGTTCTCATAGAAATTATGAGAAAATGCCATCAGATTGCCCTGTTAGCATTTCACTTGCACGGTGTTGGGCTCATAGAGTTCTGGTGGGTATGTGTCTCTGTCACTTCTGTTATCCAACAGAATGTTCTATGATGATGGAGGTAGCAAATCCTTGTACAGTCAAATATCTAGTCATTAACCATGTGTCTGATGATGACAAAGAACTAAATTATTAGGTCCAGGAAGATCCCTCAGTAGCTAAAGCACTTGCAGCCCAAACCTGATGACTATATTTGGATCCTGAGTACCCCCAAAAGAGCAGTAGCCTACTTATCTGTCACCCCAGTGTGTCTAGAAGAAGTGGGAGTCAGAGACAGGAAGAGTTCCACAAGCTCACAGGCCACCTTGCCTGGCTTATGAAGTGGAGACGAGACCCTGTCTAAAACACGCCGGAAAGAAGACTGATACCTGCATTTCTTCTCCACAAGTGTGCCATGGCATGTGTGTGTGTGTCCACAGCCGCATTCAGGAGCACGTACAGACAGAGAACCATCAAATACAGTAATTAACAGCCCCATGTGGCTGGCAGCTGCACATTGCATGTCACAGCTCATTTAAATTCATGGTTATTAAGATGCATTGCGTTTACTTCAAAGGAGCCCGAATTGATCAAGTGCTCCTGAACATCAAGCCCCTCACTGTGTTCCCTTAATTAAGCCTCTAAAATACTCTTTGAATCCATCATTATTACAGGTGAGGAAGATGTATTTTTCATTTTATTTTATTTGAACAGATGTTTTGCCTTCATGTGTGTCTGTGCACATGTTCATACCTGTTGCCTTCAGACGCCAGAAGAGAGCATGAGGTCCCCTGTAACTGGTTGTGAGCCATGATTTGAGTGCTGGGAATCAGACCTGGGTCTTCTTGAAGAACAGACTGTGCTCTCCCCCACTTAGCTGTCTCTACAATCCCAAGGAAAGTATGTTTTAGGGATGTTCAGAAACATGAGCAGGAACATGAGTGTTCAGATGCTCAGGCCTGCAACCTCTGCTGAGTCCAGAGCCACTGCTCTGTTCATTTGTGGCCATGATGATTCAAAGGAAATGCATCACCTGTCGTGTATTCCACACTTGGGGAAACAAGCCACAGCAGACTCTTCCTTTTCCATATACATATATGTATGCATATATACATACATACGTACATACATATATACATACATACATACATACATACATATATACATATATATATATATAGAGAGAGAGAGATTAATGCAGGTATAAACTAAAAGCAACAGTCTTAGAAACAGGTGGATTTTTTTGTCATATTTAGCTTAGTGGTTCTCAGGGGAGGCCAGTTTTATTCTCATTGGGATATTTTTCAATGCCAGAGACATTTTCACATTCCACTTCTGGTGGGCACAAGTGTGTACACAGCACCACCACAAAGCCTTGCACAGCCCACATGTTCATTCTGAAGCTGAGGAGCCCTGCCCCGACGGCATTTACTAACGCACTGTGGTGATTAGGGATTGCTATGTAAAAACCGACATCACCAAAGTGAAAGGTGTTAGGGGGAAAAAAAAAGGCAGCTAGAAAAGAGTTCATTAGATGAATGTATTACACTTTAAAAGATGTGTATTCATTCACTCATTGCCCTCTTTAAGGTCTTGAATTAATTTGCGAGCATTCTGTTATAATTAAATCTTGTGTGTTAATATTCCATTTTAGGATAAATATTGAATTCTAAAGGAAAAATTGGGTAAATACAAACCTAAATGTTGCTTTAAAAAAAAAATAAGCTAAACTACCCAAGAAATGATTAAAACGCCCATTCACTTTCATTTTGCTATCTCAAAATGCTTACCCATGTTCATTTTAAGTCTTTAAATGGAATAATTAATTACTGCTTCTCAGCTTGTTTATTTTACAAATATGCCTAGATATTTCTTCATGATCTAGAACTTATTTCTGTGCTACGGCACAGCTGCCAGTGATAATTTTTAGGTTGCTTTGTTTCTGCAGCCTATGATGTGCAATCTGAAATTCTAGCTTGTAGAAATGTCCTGTTTTGTCTTTCCCTGGCAGATATCAACCACAGATTCCAGCTGAGGTGTTTAGTAAGGTTAAACCTGCTACTTCAGATGAGGCAGGATGTAAGGCTATCCAGCCTCTGGGGAACTTACTGGCCAGGGGCAGCAGGGCAGAACTTTCTCCTCTAGAATACAGAAAGTCCTGTTCCAAGTAGTGTTTTTCCTTCCACCACCAGAGCTGGAGGGGCTCAAATCCTCTTTAGCATTGCCAGCACCTCAGATTGCAAATAGGACGGGTGAATTCTAGGTTTTTCTGAGCTTTTTCCATCCTCTGAAAACAAACTGCTTTAGGATCACTTCCCAGAATATGCCATTTAAAAATAGGAGATGGAAAGATAGCTAATTAAGTTTAATTCAAACAAATGTTTGCCTAACATCTGCACTCCCCTGGCAATATGGCTGCTGCAGGACAAAAACATATTCAATAAACACAAACCTTGCACTCATGGTGGGAGAGATCCAGACATGCTCGGAGCTACCCAGGGGCACTTGACAGGACTTGGAGATGTGACAGAAATGGAATCTGAGAAACTCTACAAGAACTTCCCATCAGTACTGGGCATTCCATGTGCTTGTGCAGTGTGCGTCAGTGGCAGCAATGTTACATCTTTGGGGTCAGATTTTTAGAAATTATATTTTCAGACACTTAAATTTGTTTAAAGGTGAATAATTGACTAAATTACAAGTCTTATATCCTCTTCCCTCAACTTATGGATTTTCCAACAGTATTTCTATCCTGTTTCTGATGAGTCACTCTCAAGCAGTCCTTGACTTATGGTTTCAAACTTACTGAGATGCCTTCACACATTCAAATGACCTGTACAGAATATTACATTTGCCTTCCAAGAGCTTCAGATTTTATGATCATCCATCCCAAGTGCTTCACTGATTCTTGAAAATCCAATAAGTAAAGTTAAAAAAAAAATCACTCTTACATTATCTTCATTGTCTTGCTGCTGTTTGTACACTTGGCAAGATTTCTGCTTAAAGTCCCACATTTTTGGTCAAGGGTTCACTCACACATTAGTTTGGAAATACAAGAAGAGCTTGTTAATCTAAATACTTTTACACAAAGCTCATGCAAAAAGTACCCAATGCACAAAACTACTCAGCACTGGGTGTCTTCAACGTGCCTATTCTTTATTATGATACATCTTGGACTAGCTGAAGTCATAATAATTTGCCACTATGACCCCCAGGACTATTTTCAGGCATTATTTTCATAAAGAAAGACTTAAGTCTTTCTTTAGGAAAGCCAGCAAGGCCTGGTGGGTTGATGACCCTGAAGCCTAGAATCCATGCAGCTTTGTTCCTGGGAATCTTGGGTTTGATCTAGCTTCTTCATTCTTGAGACATGGGTCATTTAGGAAGCTTGTTAACGTTTTGAAGTGTTACAGCTTCTGATACTTTTTCATCTCCACCTTTTCTCTCCCCTCATTCTATGAGTCCATTGTTACAATCCCATGACTCATCTGAGGGTCTGTTCATGTTTTTGGTTTTTAGTTGTTGATGTTGCTGCTGCTGTTTTCAGCTTGTTTTTTCTGTGTTTCTCAGACTGGGAGATTGGTTTTGTTCTGCCTACCAGTTTGTAAGGGATTTTCTAACACATCAAATTTGTTGCTCAGCCATGTTTATTTTTATTGTAATCTCTATACCTTTTCAGTTCTCAAATGTCCATTTGGGAGACTAAAGACATGGCTCAGCAGTTAAGCAAAGGTATCGCTCTTGCAGAGGATACTAGGTCTTGGGTCCCACACCCACATCCAGCAGCTCACAACTCCCCTCCCCCCCGTAACTCTAGCTCCAAGGGATCTGATGATTTTGGATTTCTTATATGAGTTTTGCAACTGCAAACTCAGCAACAGTGTCTCTATGATGATGCTTTATATGTCTGAGAAGACACTGGGAACACGGCTCCACTGGTAGAGTGCTTGTCTAGGTCCGGGCACCATGCCCAGCACTGTATGAAACCCAGCTTGGTGTGCTCACCTCTAATCCTAGCATGTGGGAGGCAGAGGAAGGAGGTCCAGAAGCTCAGGGTCATTTTCCCTATATGATGAATCTGAGGCCACCTTGCACTACATGAGAGAGACCCTGTCTCTAGATAAATAAAACATCTGCCAGATAACTTAACATTCTTATGATCTCAACCTTGGTGTCTATTTACTATACTTTCTTTTATTCACTTTGAGGCCTTTGTGGGTTTTCTTACCTTTTCTTACCTCTCATGAAAAGTATATTTTCACTGAGATGTGAACATTAAGTTTCTAGATCTGGGTCTTACTTAAGGCTCCGATTCTCTGGCATCCTCTGGCTGTGTTGAAAGGTGTGATTCTTAACAACAAGGAGAGATTGATGGCCAGGTTCCATTGCTGACCTCATCACAGGCCAGGGGAAGGACGCGCATTCTGACTTTCTGTTGTGTCTCCACTCCCTGGCAAGAAACTTCCTGGCCATTTGAGAGTCCTACCCCCTGACAGAGTGAGTTACAGCCTCCTTACCAAAAAGTGCTGGTGGAAGTACTAATTCTCCTCAGACCTCAAGACAGAGAGATAGGAGGAGGCTTCATTTCTGCTAGGTCTGTGTGGTGACCTAGGACCCCTGATGTTAGCAGATGATCTTGACTGATGTTAGCAGTTTGAAAAGAATGGGTGTTGTCCATGCTTAGCAGGACTAAAAGTCTGGCTTCCCACACAGCCCAGTAAAGAAGAAATCTGAGCTCCCTGCTCCATGCCTGCTGGCTTTTGTAGGAGTGAGGTCATGGGTGGTCTCAGTGGGATTTTGCCAAAGGAAAGCATTCTGGTGTTAATGTGCTCTGCGTGCTACACTGCATCATTTCTGGCTCCTGGCCTAACCACAACAGGCTTTGTTGTGGTTTTTCCAGTCCTTGCTCATTGGTACATCCTGACCTGGCTGATGTGACACAAAAGGAAAGCCCAGGGACCTTGCCACTGTGCTCATTTCTGAGGTCTCAGAGGGCTTCATCATCCTTCAGAGAAACCTGATCATGCCTTGATACATGATATCCAGAGCTGGGTTTACTTATTATAATGAGAAAAGCCCATCTGTGTCCTCTTATCAAAAGAGGAAGTCCCTTTTCAGGCTTACAAACTCAGAGACGACAGATGCTATTTTTTTATGCTATTGTTGACATTTACTCATTTTTAAAAACATTTCCCAAAATCTACAGTACTGCTTTTATTGTTTGTTTTTAATTTTAAAGAATTAAAAAGAAAAAAAATCAGAGTTTTTCTGTAGCAGTTCTCATTTGTTCTAGGTAGGGTTTCTATTGCTGTGATGAAACACCATACAACTTGGGGAGAAAGGGGTTATTTATTCAGCCTTTGCTTCCACATCACAGTACATCAAAGAAAGTTGCGACAGAAACTCAAGCTGGGCAGGAACTTGGAGGCAGGAGTTTGTACAGAGGCCATGGAGGAGCTTACTGGCTTGTTCCCCATGGCTAGCTCAGCTTGTTTTCTCACAGAACCCAGGACTGCCAGCCCAGGCATGACACTTCGGGAAGTGGGCTGGGCCCTCCTCTAGTAAGCCTCCCCAAGACTAACCTCCATCTAGATTTAATGGAAGCATTTCTCTACTTGGGCTCCCTTCTCTCTGTTGACTCTACCTTGTGTCACGTTGACATAAAACTAGTCAGCACGCCATCTTTTGCTTGATTTCTTCACTGTTCAGTGCTGGCTGAGTGGGTAGGTTTGTCTTGCTCTTTAGGATTTCACTGAGTGTCACATTTATGTTAATTGTCTTCCTGTGTGTGAGTGTGTGTGTGTGAGTGTGTGTGTGTGTGTGTGTGTGTGTGTGTGTGTGTTGGGAATCAGAGACAAACCTCCAGTGTCATGCCATAGGTTGTCTGAACAGTGAGCCCCAGTAGTTGAGTTGATTCCAAGTGGGTTCCACCCCACCCAGCTTTTTAAAATGTGGGTTCTGGGCATGAACTTTGTTCTTCATGCAACTTTGCCAACTCTCAGCCCCCAGTTTTCTTTTCACCTCACATCATGGCATTTTCCCAGGGATTGTCACCTCTTCATTAATTATCTTTTTGAATCAGCGACTTAGATGATATGAATCTATCTAGCCAGACAGCAAGTGTTCTCCACCTGGAAGGTTCTGTTGAGAAATATCTGGTTGTACAGTGGTACAATTATGTGAGCAAATATTTCCAAAGAAGAAATGAAACCTTGACATGTGCTTGTACATTTTATTTACTTACTAAAAATTCATATATTTGAAAGACTTAGTATTAATGACCAGGGAGACTCTAACCAACCCCAAATTATTAGATGTCTGTGAATGCATGGGTCCTTTGAGAAACCTGACTTCTTGTTTGCCTCTATCCAAAGATGTATCACAGTGGGTATTATTTCAGGTTCTAAATTAGTTGTTTTCTTTCTTGGCTGAACAAGAAATGTTCAGTTGAATTCATGTTCATGGCTAGGGTGGGCTGAAAGCCGAATCTGAAGGAGAAAATCTTATGCAAGTGATTTACTGAGGTCAGCATCTCAGGAGAAGCATAAAGAGGGCAAGGAAGTGGATTAGTGCTGGGAGAGGAAAAAGCACAGAGGTAGCTGACTTTAGAGACTAGTGCACTCGAGGCAGAAATTGCACTATGGAAATTTTGTCCTCCAGAACCCCAGTGACTCCATGTTCCACCATGGGTCTGGGTAGCCTCTCCAAGAGAGGACTCATTTGATCCTGTCAAGTGTTTGTTAATGAAGCAACTTATGACACTCAGAGGCTTGCCCTTGCAGAAGGATAGTTCAGCTGTCTCATATATATTATTCAGTAAACATCGGTACCACAGTATCAAGTACTGTGTATCCACCACCCTGATTGTCTGCATTAGGAAGCAGGAAATGGTTGTGTCTTCTAAATTCATGAACTTAGAAGTCGAATGGTTGAGACAGTGAACATCAATAATCACAAAAATATCAAATATAACTGTAAAAAAAAACAGTGTGTGTATGTGTGCTTGTGTGTGTGTGTGTGAGTGTGTGTATGCATGCACACATGCAGGTGTACACATTCCACAGCATGTAGCATTTGGAGGTCAGGGGTCAACATTTCAGAAGTCTGTTCTCTCCTCCCCCCTTGTTTTGAGGCAAAGCCTTTCTCTTTTCCGTTTCTGCCATTTCATCGCATACTCACATTTCCACAATTCTCCTGTCTCTCGGCTTCCTTTCTGCTTCTTGCATCTCTGCTACACACAACCACATCCAGCTTGCTATGTGAGATTGAGGGATGTGCTGGGAAGCCTATCAAGTTGGTTGCCACGCCAAAAAACAAACAAACAAACAAACAAACAAACAAACAAACAAATCTTTATGGCAAGCCACCTGAAATCAGGAAGTTTGCTTATAGCACCCAGCATTTGTTAGGAATTTGTATGCTAGTGAGAGATTTTTCAGGGGGCTCAGCTGTTCATGTTGGTCTTGCTCAGCAATGGCTGGTGGTTGATCTAGGCTGGCTTTGACTGGTACTCTGGCTTACTTGTCTCTACTCCATCCTCCTCATCCTTCAGCAGCCCAGCCAGGGCATGTCCTCACAAACACAGAGGAGAGAGTACAAGCATTTTAAGCCACTGTTAGTGTCCCAAACATCAACATCCTAGTGGCCAAATCAAGCCACATGACCATATGCAGGATCAGGTTTCAACAGATACTTTCTACCTCCTGGTAGGAAGAGCTTCAACTCCCACGGCAAACGGTGTGAGTTTAGGAAAGTATGTGGAGTTGAGCTATTAAGGTCCTGGTGAAAAAGAGGTGAGCATAGGCCAGGTGATTCTGTATCACTCTAGAACAAGCAGGATGTATCATCATTGCCAAGGCCTAGTGTCCCTGCTTGAACCCTGGGCAGCAATTTGCCTCATTCCTCCCCTGAGCCCTGCCACAGAATGCAACCCAGCCCTCAATAGTCCCTTCTTCAGCTACCAGCTGCACTTTAACCTGCGTCTTAAGACATCTCAGTGCTGTGTACGTGATTCACTGTTACTATTTTTCTTCCCATGCCACCAGACTTCGTATTTAATGTATATTTTGCATCCCTGTGAGAAATTTGAAGTGATTTACAACACACACATTGACTAGGTGGTCTCTAGCAACTCTGAGGCGGCTCTGCATCTCAGTGGATGGCAGAACTTTATAAGGAAAAAGTCTAATTGCCACATGAGGGAGCCACCCAGAAAGGCACTAAAAGCTCCTCCAGGGAGATCTTTCTCCTCAGAACAAGTCTGAGACTGAACAATCAGACCTCAGAGTTCTGACTTCAGCTCTGTTGCAATCTTGTTCTGTTTTGAAAGAACATCTTGAGTGTCCTTCCTGTTCTGTCTGGAGACAAGGGGCGTTTAACCTGAGGGGGCCAGGGAGTTCTGTTCCTGGCATATGAGAAAGGGTGGGGAGGGAAGGGAGCAGGAGAACAGAAAAGAAGGAGGGAAAGGAAAAGGAGTTTAGAAGGTCCTCACAGCATACTCCCCAAGGAGGAGGCTAATAACACAGTAGATACCATCATGACAGGACTGTCAAAACCTCGGAGCCTCAAAGTCTTGTTATATCTTGACGTATGGAAAGAAAAACATCATTATAAAAATCCGACTCCAGGTGCCCAAGGAAGCTGATCTAGCATGAAATAGGAATCTCAAGTAAGTTCTCTCAGCTGTCATGAGCACTTCCTGCCCTTACAGAGAATCCAGGTTCAGTTCTCAGCACTCCCGTGGCAGCTCACAGCCGTCCTTAACTCCAGTTCTAGATATTTCATATTATTTGTGGATGTTGTGAAGGGAATTATTTTCCTAATTTCTTTCTCAGCCTTTGCAAGACTTCTTTCTCAGCCTTTCAGGTTTGCAAGAAGGATGGCTACTGAATTTTTTTGAGTTAATTTTATATCCAGGCAATTTGCTGAAGGTGTTTATCAGCAGTAAGAGTTCTCTGTTAGAAGTTTGGGGGTCACTTGTGTATACTATCATATAATCTGTGAATAGCAACACTCTGACTTCTTCCTTTTCAATTTGTATCCCCTTGATCTCCTTTAGCTGTCTTGTTGCTCTAGCTAGAATTTCAAGTACTATATGGAATAGGTATGGAGAGAGTGGGCAACCTTGTCTTGTCCATGATTTTAGTGGAATTACTTTAAGTTTCTCTCCATGTAATTTAATGTTGGCTATAGGCTTGCTGTATATTGCCTTTATTGTGGTTAGGTATGTACTTTGTATCCCTGATCTCTGGAAGACCTTTTACATGATGGTGTGTTGGATTTTGACAGTCTTTCTCAGCACCTATTGAGATGATCATGTGTTTGTTTGTTTTTGTTTTTGTTTTTTTCCTTTCAGTTTGTTTATATGGTGGATTACATTGATGGATTTTCATACTCTGAAACTCTGCATCCCTGGGATGAAGCCTATTTGATCATGGTCGATAATGTTTTTGATGTGTTCTTGGATTAGGTTTGCACATATTTCTTTTGAGTATTTTTGAATCAATATCCATAAGGGAAATCAGTCTGAAAGATCTTTTTTTGTTGTTTGCGTCTTTGTGTAGTTTAGGTATCAGGGTGACTGCAGCCTCACATAAGTTTGGCAATGTTCTTTCTATTTCTGTTTCATGAAATAGTTTGAGGAGTATTGATATTCACTCCTCTTTGAAGGTCTGGTAGAATTCTGCACTAAAACCATCTGATTCTGGTTTTTTTATTGTTGTTGCTGTTGGGAAACTTTCTAAAAACTGCTTCTATTTCCTCAGAGGTTATAGGTCTATTTAAATTGTTTACCTGACCTTGATGTTACTTTGGTAAGTAGTATCTATCATGAAAAATCATCCATTTCACTTAGATTTTCCAATTTTGTGGAGTACATGTTTTTGATTTAAAGATGCTTTGGATTTCCTTGGTGTCTGTGGTTATGTGCCCCTTTTCATTTCTGATTTTGTTAATTTCTGTGTTGTCTCTCTGCCTGTTAGTTAGTTTGACTAAGGGTTTGCCTATCTTATTGATTTTCTCAAAGAAACTTGGTTTTACTGATTCTTTGAACTGTTTTCTTTGTTTCTAGTTTTTTTTTTTTTTTTTTTTTTATTTCAGGCCAGAGTTTGATTATTTCCTACTGTCTACTCCTCTTGAGAGTGTTTGCTTTTTTTTTTTCCCCTAGAACTTTTAGGTGTGCTGGTAAGTTGCTGAGATCTCTCCAATTTCTTTATGAAAGCACTTAATGCAGTGAACTTTCCTCTTAGCACTGCTTTCATTGTGTTCCACAAGTTTGGGTATGTTGGGAATTCATTTTCATTAAATTCTAGAAAGTTTTACATTTCTTTCTCTATTTCTTCCTTGATTTGGTAGTCACTGAGTAGAGAGTTGTTCAGTTTCCATGAGTTTGTAGGCTTTCTGTTGTTTCTGTTGTTGTTGAAGTCCATGTTGTTGAAGTCTTTAGTACACGATGGTACGATAAGATACAGGGGGTTGTTTCAGTTTTCTTGTATATGTTGAGACTTGCTTTGTGACTGATATATGGTCAGTTTTGGAGAAGGTTCTGTGAGGTGCTGAGAAAAGGGTATATTTTGTGTTTGGTTGTAGGTATCCGTTAGGTCAATTTGAATCATTACATCTGTTAGTTTCATTATTTCTCTGTTTAGTTTCTGTCTGGATGACCTGTTCAATGGTGAGAGTGGGGTATTGGAGTCTCCCACTATTAATGTGTGGGGTTCAATGTGTGATTTAAACTTTAGTAATGTTTCTTTTACGAATGTGGGTTCCCTTGCATTTGGGGTATAAGACATCATATTGGTGAATTTTTCCTTTCATGAGTATAAAGTGTCCTTCCCTGTCGTTTTTCTTTTTTTCAATTTTGGTTGAAAGTATATCTTATTAGATATTGGAATGGCTACTCCAGCTTGATCTTGGATCCATTTGCTTGGACAATCTTTTTGCAGGCCTTTACTCTGACATAATGTCTATCTTTGTTGCTGATGTATGTTTCTTGTATGCAGCAGAATGATGGATACTTTTTTCATATCCATTCTGTTAGCTTGTGCCTTCTTATTAAAGAGTTGAGCATGCTGATGTTGAGAGATATTAATAACCAATGATTATGAATTTCTGTTATTTTGTTGGTGATGGTGGTAGTGTGTGTTTGTGTGTATGCGTATGTGCATGCCTGCATGTGTTTGTGTTTGTGCTTTTTTTTTTTTTTTTTTGCTTTTGCTGGTGTGAAATTATTTATGTCCTGTGTTTTCTTGGTTGTAGTTAAACTCCTTGAATTTGCATTTTCCTTCTAATATCTTCTGTGGGACTGGATTTGTGGATAAATATTGTTTAAATTTGGTTTTGTAATGGAATATCTTATTTTCTCCATCTATGGTGACTGAAAGTTTTGCTGGATATAGTAGTCTGGGCTGGCATCTGTGGTCTCTTAGATACTGCAAAACATCTGCCTAGGCTCTTCTGGCTTTTAAGGTCTCTGTTGAGAAATAAGGTGTAATTCTAATAGGTCTGCCCTTATATGTTACTTGGCCTTTTTCCCTTGCAGCTTTTAACATACTTCTTGGTTCTGTACTTTTAGTGTTTTGATTATTATGTGGTGGGAGGATTTTCTTTTGTGGTTCAATCTGTTTAGTGTTCTGTAAGCTTTCTGTACACTTATCAGCATCTCTTTCTTGAGGTTAGAAAAATTTTCTTCTATGATTTTGTTGAAAATATTTGCTGGGCCTTTCAGCTGAGAATCGTCTCCTTCTTCTATTCCTATTATTCTTAGGTTTGGTCTTTTCATAGTGTCCAAAATTTTCTGAATGTTTTGTGTCATAAACTTTTTGCAATTAACACTTTCTCTGGCAAATGTATCACTTCTTCTATTGTGTCTTCTATGCCTGACATTCTCTATTTCATCTCTTGTGTTCTGTTGGTGATGTTTGCATCAATAGTTTCTGGTTTCTTACCTAAGTTTTCCATCTCTAGGATTCCCTCCGTTTTTACCTTTATTGCTTCTATTTCCATTTTCAGGTCATGGACAGTTTTATTCATCACCTTCACCTGTTTGATTCTATTTTTCTGTATTTGTTCCAGGTATTTATTTATTTCCTTTTTTACAGGCCTTTAACATCTTCATAGGATTAGCTTTAGGGTCATCTTCTTGTGCTTCAGCCGTGTTAGTATATCCAGGGCTTACTGTAGTAGGATAGCTGGGCTTTGCTGGTGCCATACTGCCCTGGCTATTGTTGATTGGGTTCTTAAGTTGGCCTTCAGCCATGTGTTTGTCCCTGGTGCTGACAGGCCTCTGGAAATGCAGGTAGAGCTATGGGCTGGAAAATGGAGTTCAAGGAAGAGAGTGTAGATTACCACTGTTAGGTGTGCTTTAGGGGGTCCCAGCAGGTAGGAGATTGGGGGGAGGGGATTGGTTGTCCCTGGTGTCAACCTCTGGAAATGCAGGCACAGCTGTGGGACAGGAAATGGAGTGCACAGCTCATAGTTTCTGGGCTTGTGGGTGAGTGAGGGGCACATGACCTGGCAGGCAGGGGGTTGGAGGGGAGAGGTCTCACCTGCTTCTCACTGGTGCCAGCATGCCTCCAGAAATGCCTTGATAGTATTTTCTTTATTATTTTGCATTCACATTCTTTAAAATCCTTGCCTAAGTCTTAATTTAAAGATTCAAACACATTTCTGTTTACTTTTTGCTCTTGGGAAAGCATACCCCAGCAGGTTTTGGCTACATTTCTCCAGTTTTGTGATGCTGCTTTTCGTGTAAATATGTTATAATTCTGACACTGCAGCTCCCTTGGCTTGTGCACTGCTGACACCTAGAGAGGCCAATGTTCTAAAAATAGTGAAGCCCTTTTTTGAAGTCTTGATTTCTAGTCTAGTTTCATCACAATCAGACAGCTTTGGAAGTTGTTGGTAGTTCCTCGAATGTGGTTAATTCCTATAATTCCTGTACTTAAAAAGGAAATGTTTAGATATAACTTCCAGTACATCAGCATCAAATCAGACCTATTAATTTGACTTTACAAAGATTCTATTAAATTATGTTTATTGAAAGATTAATGTATAAAATACTTAAGTGTTTGTGTCTCTCTGTGTGTATGTTCACATTCCGATACATGTGGAGGTCAGAAGAGGGCATTGGATTCCTCCAGCTGCTGGTTGTGAGCTGCCTGATGTGGGTGCTGGGAACAGAATTCTAGTCCTTTGTAAAAACAATAATCACAGGAATGTTGTAGCCTCAAAGTAGAGAGAAAGGTGGGCCCTAGTCTCTACACCTCTATGAAGGCATTAATCCTGTTCGTATGGGCCCTATCATCAGCTCTCACCATGTACCTAGTGACCTCCCTGCCTCATGGTACTGTCATCTTAGGGATTAGGCTTAAGCATGTGGATTTCAGAAATACAAACATTTAGTCCTTAGCAATGAGCACTTAGAAAGTTGGTTCTTTAAAGTATTAGTTTAGCCTGAATGATACATCAGGTGGGTCTATGGATTTCCCTTTGATCCATGCTAGCTTGAAATACCTCATTTTTATTTTTGATTGTTTTATTTTGAACCGATTCAGAGTGATTCTATTGCTTGAGACCGAGATGAGTATTTTCTAAAGGATGGCATGTGGAGATTAATTAGCAGGTTCTCCAGTCACATAAATTGGTATACATAGTAAATGAAAACATGTTAAAAATAGCAGCATATGCTACTCAATAATAAAAATACAGGTCAGTGGGAGACATAGTTTTGTAATATTCTAATGACAGTAGCCAACATCATACAGAAGAAACATTGGCAGTCGGGAAGGTATCCATTTCACATGGTTTACTTCTGTATCTTTTATTTATGTAAACCAATATCAAAGTCAAGCATAGATTATAATTATGGAGAATTTATTGAAAAGCATGCCCACTTGTTATCTGACATGAAAGATAATAACTATACCAGATTTTACAATCAAACACTAGAATTCGAAGGATCACAATGACTAGGATCCTAGTCAGCTGCTCCCGTCTTTCACTCTAGAAAGTACTTCTGCATTTGCTGTTGCAGCCTTGGGATGGGTGTTCAATCATTTTGAATCATATCCCAGTGATTTCATCCTGAGCTTCAGGGCAGGCAATAGGCATTTGGAATGAATTCAACTTGCAAAGACAGAGGCACCACAATTTGCTCTAAAGAAATACTGACATCCTTCACCAACAATAAGAGTGGAATAGCAATGTTTCCCTGAAGTGATGCGTTCAGCGTTCAAGGTACTGTGCAAATCAGTAGAACCTTCTGCTTGAGCAAACTGTGGAAAACGAGTCATCAGGGTAATGAAGAAGCGTGATCGTTAAATCCCATTGCTCATCTTTAAAGTTCATTTAGGCATGTCTTTCCTTAGCAGCACTGTGGCAAAGTACAAATTCAAAACCACTCCACATTGCTTTGAACAGCAGTCTGTGAGGAATTAAAATAAATTGCTATGGTTTAATAATACTCATGTGTCTTACTGTTTCTTTAAAACTAAATCAAGATCCAGAGGCATGTAGGTACTTTATACTCTGTAAATAGTGGATTGATAAACCAACATGGTCTCTTTAATTTAAAAAGTGCTCTTCGCTTCCTAGATTGTCGGTGCTCCTCCCCCACCCCTTCCAACATACATTTTCTATCCTACTTCATGGGTTTCCAGTGACCGACACATAAACTGTTTTGGGATAAACCATGATAGAAAAAGGTCATTGTCTCTTCCGTCTCTTGGGAGCACACGCTGAGAAACTGTATTGCACTACCCATTGTGAGGCAGAGTACCTGCTTTCTATTCCGCAGTGCATGCCACCTGCTTGAGTGATGGCTGCCAGTGTCACTGTGATGAGGAAAATCAGCTAGAAGTTACTCAGCTTTCTCTTTGAGCATGTCACCACCTCAGCTTGTTTTGCCATGAGAACGCAACTCAGTGAGCTTCTGGAGTTTTCTGCCCTCATTTGCAGAGTCATTAGTTTTGTAGAAAACTATTTTGGTTTTTTTGTTCTGAGAAAATATGACCAGGGTCACAGTTCCATGTTTCTAAAATTTTTTGTTTTACTTTTTGACAAATTTATACATGTACATTCTGAGTTGGGGCATTTCCCCCATACATCTATCATGCTGTCTCATCTCCCCTCTCTTCCTATAACACTTTTCTAAGAAATCCCCTTCTTACTTTGATCTCCTGCATTTTTTAACCTGGAACACTCATGAGGGTTGGAGTCTCATGGGTCCCTCTCCTATGTATGATAAAACAGTGATGATGTCAGTCTTGTGCAAGTTTTGTGCAGGTGCCGTGAGCTTGTGAGTGTAATAAAACAGTCAGGTCATCTCTAAAAGACACAGTTTCTCAGTTTCTCCTAACCTCCGGATCTTACGTTCTTTCCATTTCCTATTCAGTGATGTTACCTGTGATTGTGGGGTTTGGAGATGTTTTGTGATGTAGGTGCCCTATTTAGGCCTGGGTGTTTCTGAAACACTTATCTTCTACACTTTGACCAGCTGAGACTATACTACCACTGACCACTGGTAGTGGGGGAAAAAGTTTCTTTTTGGTAGAGGCTGAGTGCTATACTAATCCATGGGTATAAAGTATTGAAAAGGCAGTTTGGCACCATGTCAATGCAGCAAAACAACGGTAGAAAGTTGTCCTCTATGGCCTATTGCCTCCCTGCGGCAGGTTCTTAGCCAAGTTTATAGTACCTGTAAAGAGTAAAGCATAACTCTTCTTCTGTGGAGGGGGCCTTAAGTTCAGTCACAAAAGGGATTTGGTTACCTCCGTAATAGGCATGCCACTACTACACAGGGAGTCGTATTTTTGTCAGGCGGGCTCATGGGCTGTACAGCCGGCCAAGAGTTCTCTCCTCCAGCAGCTTCACTAGCACCTTCAAACATCATGAAAGCTTTCCAGCAGGAAGAAACTTTTAGCTCAGAGCCATCTTGATTCTCAGTGCTTGGAACCTAGATGTATAGCGTGTCCCGCAATAGGGTCTCGTGTTCTCATTCTGATGGGCAACCAAGCATACTGGCAATAGTCCCAGTTACGATTTGAAAACGCATAAAGTGGTTTCTCATGTCATCCTCTTGAGAAGTCACAACAACACTTGGCACACTGGGAATCCAGCTTGTGCGTGTTCACCGCTGTGCTGTTTAGGTGTATTTGCTCCTGGGGAGGCTGGAGCAGTTTCCTTACACTCTTCACTTAGTCGCTGCAAAAGCAGATTCGGATTCTGTGTTCACTTCTCGTGGAGTAACTAGTGAAAAGTAAATACTTTCTCCACCACCGCTTTCAGCTTGGACAATTCCCAGTTATTTGTTCATTTTTGTGAATTGGCAACCTAATACAGCAGAGTAACCTCAAAGTGTAAATTCAATAAACATAAACAAATGTTATCAAATTACTTTAGTCGAGATTAACTGCTGGCAGATATCTACTTGAAAAAAAATAAGCCTGCCTCGTGAGGCTATTAAATAGAGTAAAACTATGGCTTGATCTCTATAGTGGAGTCATTATTTAGTATTCTCATTTACATTTATATTTTCCTAACTCAGATATCCTTTAGAAAGCCATCCGTGGAACATTCATACATTCCCACACTGGTATTGTTGTAATCATCATTACTGTTTTGAGAGAGGGCCTCCTAATCAATGCCTTTGATTGTTTAATAGATGTTCTACATGCTACCAGTTACATTATCTGTACAGAGGCAATTCTGTAAAAGGAAAGAATCATAAAGAATGAACATTGCATGCTCTGTGCTATAGAAGACCAAATGCACTGTTTTTCAGGGAATAAAATAAACCCGTGTTGACAAAAATTTGAGTGCTTTGTCTCAGAGCCTCTTGGGGGCTCCTTTATCAGTCATTCATACTCTTTTGACTTTTCAAGATTTTCAAGATCTCCTGTCAGGATTCAAATGATATACTGTGGAGCTACAAAAATTTAGGTGCTAATTCTGCCTTGTACAATCTTGGAAAAGCTACTGGACTTCACTGAGCAACATTTTCTCCATTTCAATGCTAGGAATTGAACCAGGGTCTCACAAAGTCTACCATATTCTACCATTGGCTCCCAGCTTGTAAAAACGCTGTTATTGTTACCCATTTAAGGTACTCAGGAGGATTAAATGAGACAGTGCATACACACCATCTACAGGGTTCTGGGGAAATTGTCAGGCCCTTGGATTTAAGTGTTAGCAGTTTCTGCTTTGTACAAAAAAACAGTCGGGGGATGAAAAGAAAAAAAGCAGTGAGATACAGTGAAGCTCACAAATAAGATAAATGTATTTTGAACAAAAACTAGAACAGAAACAGAAAGTAGGAAAAGCAGCTGCAGCTCAGGGGCGGCTGGACTGTGTGTCTGAAGTAAGCAGTAGGCCAAGAACAGGCTGCTAGCATTAATAAGGGCCACAAGAGATGCCTAGAGAGAGGTGACCAGAGGCTGCTCACTGCTCCAAGAAAGTGACAGGATGGCGAGGAAATAGTATCCGGCCACCACTTCCCTTTTTCAGCTACAAGCTCCAGCCTTCTTTCACACTTTGCAGCTCCTGTGCTGTTCTTAGGATAAAGAAAACCTCAAGCACCTGTCCCTACTCTCTGCTAAAATCACCTGTTACTTCTGGGACCCCACTCCCTAAAGAAGCAAGGACATTTCCCCACCATTAGGCAAGCAGTTTTGTATTGGACATTGGCTGGATGTCCTCTAAACTAACTCAGTTGTGACACTCTATACCTGGACATGGAGAGAGGTGCCACAGGTCGGGGCCCTCAGGCTGCTTCCCCTGTGCTTTTGACCAAGCATTCGAAGTTGGCATTCCAACTCCTTCCTTGTGTTCCTCATGTCCTGGCGGGACTCACAGAAGCTAGGGAAACATGCCTACCAGATTGCTGTAAAGGGTGGAGACAAAGACACGAGAGCGACATGGGAAGGAGGGATAAGAGACATCTGTGCTCCATCTGAGAACATCACACCCCAGCATCTCAGTATATCCATTTCCCTGAGAGCTCTTTGAGTCTTGTTTTTTATTTTTATGGTGACTCCATTGCAAACTCACAATTGTTAATAAACCAGGTGGGGAAACCTATTAAAACATGGGTGTTCAAATTTTTCTTGGTTTTTGTGTACAACTTTTTTTCATCAGGGTCTGGGGCAGGAGCCATCTGAAACCTGGAATGGCCTACTAGCTGACAAAGATTGGTCAGATTTGTAATCCAGAGACTGAAGCAAACAAACCAAACAAACATCAGGAAAAAAAAATAAACACATCTATCATAACATCACAGCTGTGCTCATGATTCAGTTTTTATTTCCCTCCCTAGACTTTGTACTGAGTGTACACTTTGAATTCCTGGGGAAAAAAGACATCAGTGATTTATAGTCTCATATCCCTGTGGATCAAGAGCCTCAACCTGATGTTATGAGCGTTTGAGGCCCAGCTGCTGAATATAGGCAAGTGGAGGAGAAAACGGGGTGAGGGAAAAGGGGGGTGGGGACAAGAAAATCCAACATAAAAATAAAAATACTGACTTACTTTTTACAGCAAACTCATTCCTGGAGGAATTCAGTTTGTACAAGAGAATGACAATGACTTTCGAATAAATGTTTTGATATTTAAAGACAAAACTGAATGAATTCTATTAGCATAAATGATTAAGACACACAGACTTTGGAGAGAAGAAATGATGAATAAAGAAAGCAATTAGCTATGTCAGCAGATTTAATTAAGTATTAACTATTTTGGGGTATCTGCTAATTATGTGTTTATAAAGAAGCAACAATGTGGGGGAATAGGGAAGTTTCATTCATAACTGTCAGGTGGTTGGGGCTATCATTCAGTTGGTAACATCCTTGTGTAACATGAGTAAGACCTTGTATTTGCTCCCTAGCAGCACATAAACCAGGTAACACTAGCACCTGTGTTAGTGGAGGCAGGAGGATCCGGTGTTCAAAGCCATTCTTGACAATACAATGAGTTTGAGACCAACTTGGATTATATGAGACCACTGACTCAAAAAAACCACATAAGGGTGTAGAAATTATTAAAAATATCAGATCAGAGAGAGAGGTCCATTCCACATGCCTTAAGTGGTTGCAGAACTCATGCCCTTGTAACTGTGTGACCAAAACCCCAGAATTCCTGCTAGTTGTCAGTCACACAGTCTCCCATGGTTCCTCCATGGGCGTTTCACGACATGACTGCCCATTCCAGGTGGGAAAAAGCACACGTACATGCATATCTAGATGTGTATAGAGTCATACATACTGAAAAGATTAACTAAAATTAAAAAACAACAAAAGGTGATAAATGATATTTCAGAAATACTAAATGCAGTTATCATAAATACAAGAAAATTAAGCTTAATTTTCATAAGATCTAGACTTCAAAATGGATAAACACATAAAATCCAGCCACCTTGCTCTTTAAATGGACAAATTAAAAGCAAATGTAGAAAAACAAAAACAAGAAGATGAAGGGGAAAAAAAAGTATGCCTATTAAATTGGCAACTTTCAAACACCCAGGTAACCTACTGTAAGAAAAAAAAAAAAAAAAAAAAAAAAACCAGAACTTAATTCCAAAGTATGGCTGGTTTACAGGGTAATAGCTTTGCAAGAATTCATTCAGAAAGATGCCACAGCTACTGAGTCATACACACGTCACCACAGACACGCATATTCACACATGTACATTTATATATGAAGCCAGCCTGAGACTAGGAACTTAACACAACTCTATGAAAATGGCTAGGATAAGCTAGCAAAAATTTAAATGAGAAGCTGGAGAGACCACGTAACCAACCCAGAAGATATTCCCACCAAAACCACAATCATGTCACCACTGTGGTTTTAGACTTTCAGCCTCCAGAGCTATAAGAAATTAATGTCACTCAAACTTGAACATTCTGTCATAGCAACCCAAACTGACTATGACCACCACTACAACAAGCGATTTTTCTGTTTTCTTTTGAGGCAGAGTCTCATGTATCCCAAGCTGGCCTCAAACTTTCTGTGTATCCAAAGATCAGCTTGAACTTCTGATCCTCATGCCTTCACGTCCCTCAAGCTCTGCTTACAGGCATGCATCACCATGCACATTTTGTACAGTTATAGGCATCAGACTTGGGGCTTTGTCCATGCTGGGCAAGCAGTCTAGCCACTAAGTTACTTCTCTAGCTGAATGTTAAAATGTTTTGATCACCATCCTCAAGAAAAAATATGCTTTGTCTCAAGGCAACACACATACATGCATAAGTCATTGTTGAGCAGGCTGTGCAAAGGGTATAAAAAAAATCTCAGGGGCTTCAGCAAAGGCCTTCTCTCTAGGTGTTGCAATGAGGCTGTGATTCAGGAGGATCATTGCAGTGGGCTGTCCCCCTTCCTGTCTGTAGGATGGCAGTGGCTCTCCTCCTATTGCTGTCATTCTAGGACTTGGGACAAAGCAGCCCTTCATCCAGAGAAGTGCTCATGACAGAGAAGACCAGCAGAACACCAAGCCAGCCTACACATTTGCTCTGAAAATGACTGTCTGCCTTGTGTAAATCACATGCTTACATTCCACTGGCTCCCACTGCCAAACCTCAGTACAGTGGAGAAGGGCATACAAGTCACAAGACAGGCCAACACAGGCTGTGTCGCACTGGACAAGGACAGGGACAAGTAGTCTTCTAACAAGATAGAGAGTGACTAATGAGGGGAATAATTATGGAAAATGCTACTATTGACTGCACACGTGCACACACACGTGAACATACATGAGTAAAAAAATAAAATACAGTTACACAAAATAGTAATTATTCCTACAGTATTTGGTGCACTCTGATCGTTTCTGTTCTATTTCAGGGTTTTAATGTCTGTTGTAACTCTAAACTGAAGAGATGGTCTGCTGTAGGTGATCGTGTCAGATGATAAGTGACTCTTGCTTGCTGATGCTTTGCATTGCTCTCAGCACTTCTCACTTAAGAGCCCATTTCATCTGCATGGGAGAGGAGGAGGAGAGATAAGGTGTCCCCATATCCTTGTTTGGTAGGAGAAGCAGCTGAGGCTGAGATGTTGATGATTTTAAATTTTCTAAGAGGCAATTCCAGGATATAAAACTTTGGAGTTTGCCCTCATGGTTGATATTCTCAAATACGCACTTATCAGGGGCATTATGGTCCTCAGAACCTATCAGCCATCATCTTGTCAGATCAGCCTGCAAGTCTTTTATGACCAGGCTTGTTGACTATTGACATTCCTTTATGGAAAGAAGGGGTTGGTAGGGCCATACATTCATTCGCAGTTTTGTCCCAACTGCGTTTGTCTTCAGGATCTCAGGAAGTGCTGGAGTACATAGGCTGTGTGAGGTTACTGGGGGGCAGGGAAGGGCTCTCTCAAGGTGATTATATAGAGAGCCATTGTCAATGCTAGCTGGGTAAAGATTTTCCAGTGTGGTTGTTTCCTGGGTCACCCGTGTTCCTGCCAGTAACCCCTCACGCATGTGCTATAAGTAACCCCAGTATAAGTTCAGAAATTGTCATTGGGACCTGAGGAACAGTGAGACACAACAAGAGGGAACAATTTAAGAGTGTGAAACCGGCCCCATTAAATTTCCTAGTGCTAACAACAGTAACAGTTTCTTCTCTCAGAAGTTACAAGTGTGTGTGTGTGTGTGTGTGTGTGTGTGTGTGTGTGTGTTTTCACCCTTCAAATAGTTTCCATTGGAAACTAAATATCTACTGTCAGTGAAAGTAAGCTCAGTTCTGATGAGCAGGTGCCCCACATCAGAGCATCACGGCAGACATAGATCCCTGCTTACTTTGGATGTGCCCATTGGACTGTTGAGTCTGTGGAGTAGAGAGAGAACCAGGGAGTGAAGCTTAGAGTATGACACCATTTTCCCAACAAAACCAAACATCTTTGCTCACTCCACATGGATCCCAAACACTGAACTGTGAAAACCAACTCCATGCAGCTTTTCTTGTGTTTATTTTTTTCTTGTGTTTAATTTTTGAGATTCATATCTACACAGAGTCCCTTGTCATCCACCTTCTGTATAAATAAATCATCACACACCCAAACTAACCCCACCCAAAATCTATACTACACAATGAACAAGAAAGGTTGAAGATAAGGTCCCAAGGGACGATTGGATGTGGTTAATGGACACAAGTTATGAAAGAGGATGTGATAGATCTAATTCTGTCTTGATTATATAGGTTGTGTGGTAGATGAGTGAATAAAATATGCTTGATACAGAAAGTATAAATGTAGTGTGGAACTTCGCAGGTGTCATGGAGACTGAAGAGGCCACACTTTAACTAGACAGGAGGGAGGAGAACACCAACCAACCCACAAAAAATCCGACCCCAAATTTACCCTGCTTACAAGATGTGCAGAGACAAAAATGGAGCAGAGATTGAGGGAATGTCTGACCAATGCCTGGCCCGTCCTGGATCCACCCCATGGGAGAGAGCCAGCCCCTGACACAGCTTCTGTTTTGAATGAGTGTTCTAACTATGCAGAGTTTCACCGAGTTGTTCAGACTCTGGCTCTGGCTTTTTGATTCCAGTCATCATCACAAGTGTGATACACTATCTCTTGGACATCCCTAATTAGAAGTGATGAAGGATGACTTCCTCTGCTCTTCACTCTGTCTTCCTTATTGCCATGTCTGTTCAGATCTTTGGCAGTTTTGTAAGTGGGCTCTTCTGTGATTTTACTATGGAGTTGTATGAGTTCTTTGTGTACATTGTATCACAATCCCATGCATTAAATTAGATCCAAATCAGGGGTGGAGGATGTGGCTCAGTTAGTAGCCTGCTTGCCCGCTGTGCAAAACATTTGGGTTCCATCTCCTGTACAACAAAAAATAATAGTTAGCTACAAATGGGATACAGCACTTTCATTCTTCTTCTCCCATTAGTGAGTTAGTTTTTTTCACTTTCTTGATGTGTTAGTTGAAACAGCCATTTTCATTCTGTTGCCCATGTTTTTACTGTCATTAAAAATCCATTGCTAGTTTTAGGCTATTTTGAATAAAGCCACTATGACTATAGTTGAGCAGATGTCTTTGCTGTATGGTATATCTGGGTCTTGAGGTAGAACTGTTCTCAATTTTCTGTGAAAGCACCAGACTGATTTCCAAAGAGGTTGTACAAGTTTGCACTCCTATAAACAATGGAGGAGTTTTCCCCTTTCTCCACATCCTCACCAACATGTGTTAACACTTGAATTTTTGATCTTAGCCATTTTGTCTGATAGATGTAAGATGGAATCTCAGAGTCTTTTGATTTGCAGTTCCCTGATGACTAATGACATTGAGCATTTCTTTGTGTCTCAGCCATTCGATAATCCTCTGTTGAAAATTCTCTGTTTAGCTCTGTACCCCATTTGTAATTGGGTTATAGTGGCTTTATTCATAATTGCTGAAAACTGGAAACAACCCAGATGTCCCTCAACCAAAAAATAGATTTAAAAAAAAACCTGTGGTAGAGCTACACAATGAAATACTATTCAGCTATTAAAAACAAGGACATCATGAAATTTGCTGTCAAATGGATGGATCTGGAAAAGATCATCCTGAGTGAGGTAAACCCAGAAAGATCCAGAAAGACATGCATGGTAAATACTCACTTATAAGCAGATATTAGCCATATAATATAGGATAACCATACTACAAACCACAGAGCTAAAGGAGCTAAGTAACAAGGCACACCCTATGGGATGCTTAATTCTCATTCAGGAGGGCAAATAAAATAGACACCAGAAGCAGTTGAAGATGTCCTCTGAAAAACTCCAGCCACCAGAAGATCAAAGCAGATGCTAATACTCACAGCCAAACTTTGGGCAGAATGCAGGGAGTCTCATGGAAGAAGTGGGAGGATAGGAAGAATACAGAAAGGAGAGCTCCACAAGAAGACCAACAGAGCCAACAAATCTGGGCCCAGAGGGGTCTGCAGAGACTGATGCACCAAGCATGGACCACACATGGAGAGGACCTAGACCCCCCTGATCAGATGTAGCCAATAGGCAGCTCAGTCTCCATGTTTCCAAGTAAGGGGAGCAGGGGCTGTCTCTGACATGGACTCTGTTGCCTGTTCCTTGATTACTTCCCCATGGCAGCAGTCTTTCCAAGCCACAGAAAAAGAGGATGCAGGCAGTCCTGATGAGATTTCATATGCCAGAGTCAGTTGATGAGGGAGGAAGGCTCCCTCTTTCTAAGGACCAAGAGAGGAAAATAGGGTGGGACCAGGATGAGAGGAGGGAAAGGGCTAGGGTTGGTATGTAAAATGAATATATTATAAATCAATAAATAAATGGAAAAAATATCTATTGCTAGGGCTGGAGAGGTGGCTCAGTAGCTCTTCCAGAGGACCTGGGTTTGATTCCCAGAACCTACCTGAGAGTTCACAATCGAGTATAACTGCAGCCTTAGGGCATCTAATACCCTCTTCTTGTACCAATGGGCACCAGGCACACATGTGGTACAAAGACACACATGTAGACAAAACACCCAAACACAGAAAATAATTTTTTAAATGCAATCCTTTGTTAAACCTATGGTCACGTATATTTATCAAGTATTTTTACAGGTGTTTTTCATTCTTCTATGAAATTATTTCAGTGAAGTCAGCTTAACAGAGTTAACGGGGTTTACACATAGGCTACCAGCACTATTTTATCCGTCTACGCGCTAACTGTTTTTCCAGCACCACACTGTCTTTATTTCTCTTTCTGACACGGGGATTGAAGTGGGCAGTCGTGAATTACCCAGCTTTGCTTTTATTTGTATAGACCGTTTTCACTATTTTGTTTTGTTTTGTGTCCATCTGTACTTGGAATCAGCTTTTTAATTTCTATAAAAAGACCAGCTAAGATCCTGAAAGAACATGAGTCAGACCTGTTGATAAGTTTGTGAAGAATTGCCATTTTGTTATTTTGTTTTTGGTTTCTTTGTTTGGTTGTTTGGCTTCTGAGACAGGGTTTCTCTGTGTATGTACCCTTGGCTGTCCTGGACTCACTTTGTAGACCACACTGGCCTCAAATTCACAGAGATCTGCCTGCCTCTGCCTTCCCAAGTACTGGGATTAAGGGCGCCACCGTCCCTGACTAGGAATTGTTCTTCACAATGCCAAATATTTTACAGCTTGAATATGTAGGCTTTCTTATTATTGTGAGCCTTTTTGTATGTGAAACTGAACCCAAGACCTGTGCTTACTGGCAAGTGGTCTTCTCTTCCTTATCTGTTTCCACAGTCCAAATTGCTGTCATTTTGATAACCTTCTTTAATATGTTACAGTTTTCAGAATTTACGTTTTGCGTGGCTTTGGTTAAGTTCATTGCCAGGTATCTTAGTCTTTATAATGCTTTTGCAAGTGGAATTTTTTATTTGCATTTTAAGTTTGTTCCTTGAAAATGAGTTAGAAATAATTTTTACGTATTAATTTTGTATCACGTAAGCTTGATTAATTTATGACTTCTAATACTAGACTTCTTGAGAGTGCCTACATACCAGATGATACTCTACAAAAGTAGAGATGGGTTTTTGTTCTTGTTGCTGTTGTTGTCATTTTGTTTTGTTCTGTTTTTTGAGACAGGGTTTCTCTGTTTAGCCTTGGCTGTCCTGGAACTGGCTCTGCAGTCCAGGCTGACCTTAAACTCACAGAGATCCACCTGCTGCTGCCTCTCAAGTGCTGGGATTAAAGGCGTGCGGCACCACTGCCTAGAGAAATAGGGATAATTTTACATCTTCTTTTCCAACCTGGGTGCCTTCTATTTCTTGCCTTTTCTTGTCCGTCCAGTCCATGTTAATAGTGACAGTGGCTGTTTCAGTGCTGGAAAGCCTGTAGTCCCTTACAATTACTATGGAGCATACAGTGCCCATTTTCTTCAGGTTGAGGTTCTTCCTATTTGTTGAGAAGCTTGCTTTCTTTTTCCAAACCAAGAATATTCTGTCAAAAAGTCCTTTGCTGAGACAGTAACATAATTGCTTAAAATTCTGTTGATCTGATGTATTCATTCATCTTTAGGTAGTAAACTAGCCTTGTATCACTGGGATGTAATCCATATCATTGTAGTACATAATTATTTTTATAGTTGCTGGGTTTGGTTTATTATTTTGATGTTAAAATATTTTATGTCTACTCATAAGAGTTAATAGTCTATAGTTTTCCTTTCTTTGTGATGTTTTTAACTGGCTTTGTTACCTACATTATACAGACCTCATTGATGATTTTCAAGTATGTTCCCTCCTCTTGTGAAGGACTTACTTTACAATCTTGGTCAATGTAGCTAAAGATTTGTCAATATGGTCGAGCTTCCCAAACAACTATTTTTATTACATTTTATCTATTTATCTACTTATTTATGTACTTATTCAGTGTGTATGTGAGAGAGAGAGAGAGAGAAAGAGAGAGAGAGAGAGAGAGAGAGAGAGAGAGAGAGAGGCGTGGAGGTCAGCCCTCAAGCAACCAATCTTAGTAGTGTTATTTTCTTCCGTATTTAATCAGTTACTGCTCTAAACTTTGTTACACTCTCCAGCTTGCCTTGGTTTCATTACTTTTCTCTTTGAGTGTTTTAATGTCAAAGCTGTTGATGTGAGTGCTTCCCTTTGACACAGCGCAGGAATCCGTAGCTATGAATTTCCTTTCATGCACTGCTTCAGCACCATCCCCTCAGTTTTATCTGCTAGGTCTTCATTTAACTCAACGTGAGCATTTTATGTCTATCCTTTTTTTTTTTTTTTTTTTACTATTTTTGATCATTTACAAATACTTATTTAACTCTCATAAATTTGAAGGCTCTTTGTTACTTTTTATTTCTTTATGGTTGGGGAACATGCCTTATTTCTATCCTAAATTGTTGGGATTTGTTATATAACGCAGCATGTGGCCTGTCCCAGGGGCAGCTATGCTCTTGTATTTTAGCTTTATGCTTTGAGATTAATCTACGCCATCGATAGTATCTGTAGCTCCTATTGCTCCTGAATGATAGTCTGTTGGGTAGACAGGCCTTAATTTGTTTATCATCTAGGTGATGGATATTTGCTTTCTGCAAATATTAACTATTATGAATATATCTGCTGTAGACATTCACATATAAGACTTCATGTGCATTGTTTTTTTGTTTGTTTTTCCAAAAAATGTCACTGAAAGAGGACCATAGGAGAGCTGAGCATTTTACTGTAAGTGATACTGCCAAATAGCTTTTCAAAAGTAACCGTGCAACTTTATATTTCCAGAAGTGAACACAGAGATTCCAGTTGCTCCACATCAATGTCAGCACTCAGTCTTGTCACTTTGACTGTGCATTACAGTTCCCAAGTGAAAGACAGTCATTATGTTTTCATATGATTATTTACTATTGAACAGTTTGGGTTAACTGTTCTTGTCTTTGAACCATTTTAAAATTGAAGTCTCTTTCTTTCTCTCTCTCCAAATACTTCCCCCATGCTTTGGTGTTACTTTTGTTTCCATGATATGTTGTCCATTAGTACTTTAGTCTTGATGATGTCTAATTTATCAAAACTTTTATGGACTACGCTTTTGTACTATAGGAAATCTTTAGCTAACCCAAATCCACAAAGATTTTCCCTATTTTTTTCCCTACTTATTTGTATTTGTGGTATTTACATAGGTTACTTGGGAGTTTCTTCTAAGACAATTATGTCATCAATGAATACGGGGTTTGCTTTTTCCATTCAGCTTGTATATTTTATTTCCTTTTGGGGACTTACTGTGTTTGTTATAGTGAAATACACTACCAAGTTAGGCATGTCATAAAAGAGTCTGAGTCCACTCTTAGAGGTAGCACAGCGTACATTTTGCTGTGAGTTCTTTAGTCGAAAGAGTTAGTAAGTTAAGGAAGCTCCTATTTTGGATGTCTAGTTTACTGTATTTTTTATGACTGGATATACAATCTTACCAAATGATTTCCTGCATCTTAAAATGACCACATGACTTTACTTTCTTAGTCCATTTATATGATTTTGGATGGTTATACAAACCTTGCTTTTTATACTGGAGAGAATGTGGAGACAGGGAAACCCTTATCCACATTGGTATGATTGCAAATTGGTACAGCTACTCTGGAAATCAGTAAAGAGAATCCTCCAAAAGCTAAAAATACATCTACCATATGACCCAAATATACCTCTCCTTGACATATGCCCCAAGGAACATCCTACTCAAGTATTTGCTCAGCCATGTTTATCAAAACTAAATTTATGATCGGCAGGGAACAGAAATAATCTAAATGCCCCTTAACTGATAAATCGATAATGAAAATGCCATACACACACACAAAGTAGAAATGAAATAAAAATGCAGGTTAATGGATAGCACTAAGAAAAATAGTATACTGAATGAGGTAACCCAGACCCAGAAATGTCTGTCTGTCTGTCTGACTATCCTCTATATAGCCCTGGCTGGCCTATAACTATGTACACCAGACCAGACTGGCCTGAAACTCACAGAGATCCTCCTGCCTCTTCTAAGTGCCAGAACTAAAAGCATGTGCCTCCATGCTATCATGCCACCATGTCAAGATGCATGTTTTCTCTTACTCTGTGTATCCTAGACCTGAGTCGTTAGTTGTAAGAAAAGAAACATGTATTAACCACAAAAACCAGAAAACTAAACAATGGGCCTTGGGGGAGGAGAGAAGAAGCTGTTGAGGGGGGTTAAGTAGACACAGGTGCTATGAAGGGTAAATGGGAATTTCCCCGGGGAAGGTGAAAGAAGGCAATACGGAGGGGGTGGGAGGAGGGATGAACAACATTAGGGGTGTTCCAGAAAGCCGTGGGGGAACATATCATTCAATATTTACTTAAAATCACTATTTTTAAAAAGGATTTCTGTACCTAGGCTAAAGAGGAATGCCGGTTTGGGTTTACCTTTTCCTGCAGCCTCTGCTTTGTAACGGAGGCCTGCTGGACTTCTTGCTCTCCTCAGGTAACATGAGCAGGTGAAGGGCAACCCTTCTTGCACTGGTTGTCCTAAGTTCTTGAGTGCCGATGGCCTGTGGGCTGGCACAAACTTGGAAGCTCACCTAGCTCCAAGTCTTATTGAACTTGGGTGTGCCCCAAATTAGGTCTGGCCACATTTCTCAATAAGCCAACAAAAAGCCAAATTAATAATGGGAAGAGGGGACTTCTTCAATATAGCCACATGGGTAAGAGAGAAAAAGAGATCCCCGAACTCCTCAAGTCTATGGTAGGGGTTCTGAAATGAGGCCAAAGTTTAAACAAAGGGCCAAGAATTGACACGTTAAGCAGTCAGAGTCATTTACCGTTTACCCATCGTTATCTGGATTTCAGTCTCATCCTTTAGAACTTAGTGAGATCCGGGAGATATTCTCTCCCCAGCTGCCCTCTTTTCCTTTGCCCAGCATTAGATTCTTGGGGAAATCCCCGTTTTTTTGGGGGGTCTATCGTTTCAGTAGTTTGACAGACAGATTCACAGACACTGATGTCTCTTTAGAATATCCTCATTTCCCCTAGGTTGGTTATACAAACATTAGAGACTTGGAGATTTTGAAGCCAGAGATTTCTGCTCTAGGTATTTGAACTGGAGGCTGAGTGCTCTGTGCTTTCGTTGCCAGGGCCTTGGCACTCAGCAGCTACTGAAATTCTTGGCTTGCAGCGAACAGAGGTAGCAGCTATAGGATCCCTGCAGCTCCCGGATTGGATCTCGGGTCTAATGAAAAGGTCCAGTAATTGGCTGTGGCTGGCTTGTCGTAGCCCTCGGCTCTCTGCAGGCTTGGCTGGCCACTTTTTCATGCCTTCTCTGTACTCCTGTCTTTTGTAGGTTCTTCCACCTCTGCTCCCTGAGTTGCTGCTCTCTGGAGCTCTTCAGTTCCCCTCTCACTCACCGGCTCCCGTGGCCACCGCTGCTTCCTGGGTTGTCTACGGCGGCCAAGGCGGTGTTTGTTGCTGCCGCCGCCTCTTCTCTGCTGTTTCCTCATCCTGTTACCTGCTGAGCCCATTCCACTTACAATAAGCATCACAGAAGAGAAAACGGAAAGTCCACACTGTGGACTTTCCTCCTAATAGAGCCTAATGCTGCAACCCCTGCTGCAACCCACCGAGTCACGTAGGAGAATACGGTCAAGCTGTCTCCCAAGGAGCAGGATAGCCACAAAGGGGCGTGGCATTGGCGGAGGCACACAAATGTGGAAATAGTACACTGATCACAGCACAACTTTTAGTCTTATAAAAACAAACAAATAAACAAACACCAATCACAGCCAAGCCAAATGCAAGAACAACCTCCCACCTGTCCATCAAATGCTTCTTAAGTTTGCCAGGAGAATGCTTTTCTTTGGACCTGATTAACGAGTGTCATTGGCGACACCTCAGGCAGAGTCATATAATGGTCACAGGTTTGTCATGCTGGGAGTGAATGCTTTAGCACTTGAGTGGGCTCAGGCTGGAGAAAGGCCCCTCGAAGTCTCAATGACTCAAGTCATTGACAATCTTGGCTATAGTGTCTGTCGCAGCTGTAGGCCAAGTGTCTCTGAAGAGTTCCCCAGTCAGGCCTGAAGGGTGGAAGGGAAGAGTCTGCTGAGTGGGCCGGTCAGTTCCTTCATGAGCCCAGCAGAGCTCCCGGGGTACAGACACTTCTCTTTCAATGACAGAAAGGCCTACAAATTAAGTCCGAGGTTCATAATTGCAAATACAAAGTCTAATTTTTTTAAAATTTGCCATTGAAAATACAATTGTCACTTTTAAAGTGTTAAAAAGAAACAAATTTTTTTTTCTAAAGTAGTACTTGCTTTGGACTTTTTTTCCCTTTTAATTAAAATTTAAAGTCTGTATATAAAGTGATGGCTTTCATTGTGCCATTTTCATGCTTGTATGTTATCATACTTTGTGCTCATTCTTCCTCCTCCTCAGCTGCTCTCCCTAACATGCCATACTTAAAAGCAGTCTCAGTTTTTTTTTTTTTTTTTTTTTGTGTGTGTGTGTTCCCGTCACAGTATTTGATTGCCTCCTCCCTTTTGTATGCCCACCCCGTGTTAGTTCCTTGAGTTGTTGCTGAGGAAATTCCTGACAAAAGCATCTTCTGCCCTGGCTCACAGGTCAAGGAGCCATGCTCTGTGTTCTGTCACAACAGGGGGAGCATTGCTGCAGGAGCAAGCTGCCTGCTGGCCACGTGACGACCCCACAGTCAAGAACAAGCTGAGAACAGCCAGCAGGGCTGGCTGACAGAGCCACAGGTCCACATCCTCTCCCAGTTCCTCAGTGAGGCTCCACCTCCTAAATGTGCCACACTCTTTCCGGATAGTGTCACCAACCGGGCGCCAAGACTTCAAACACTGTGGAGGACATTCACACCCTCGTAATATCTTCTCTCATGGTCTCTTTTCTACTTTGACTATGTACACATGTGTACACACACACACACACACACACACACACACACAAGTATTTAAATTTAAGTATGCATCTATTTCTGATGCAAACTTCTGATTTCTCATTCACTTAGAATAATGGTCTCCACTTCCACACCAGCATCTTTCCATGTTGTCTTTAAAGCTAAGGAAAACTCCACTGTATATTAAGTGCCATAATGTTCATATCCATTTGCTTGTTGATGGATGCAGCTTAGTTCTACTTCCTACTTATTGTGAATAGTCCATAGAGAAATGTATACGTGTGAGCATCTTCGTTGTATATGGACTCAGACATCTTGTATGTACACCTGGGGGTACTGTAAACTGAGTCGTAGTTTTAGTTACCTCAGAAATGCCTGTGCTGATTTCCACTGTGGCGGCACCAGTGCATGTCCTCACTGGCAGTGACTAACGGCCTTCTCTCTCCACACCATCACCAGCCTTGGTTGCCATTCGTTTTCTTGATGTTAGTCATTCTGACTGGGGTAAGATGGAATCTCATAGGAGATTTTGTTTGCACTTCCATGGTTGCTAAGGGTGTTGAACACATTTTTTTTCAAATTTTTTCTGGTCATTTTTGTTTCTTAAGAACTGTCTGCTCAGTTAATTAGCCTTGTGTTTAAGTTTTTGCGTGCGTGCGTGTGTGTGTGTGTGTGTGTGTGTGTGTGTGTGTGTGCATGCTCATGGAACCGAAAGTGGAGGCCCGAGTGAGGCATTGTCTTTGATGTCATTCTCTGCCTCATTCCTTGACAGAGGGCCTCTCGCTGAATCCAGAGCTAGGCCATCAGCCAGTAGCCACCTCCCACCCCCAGCAAGCCTACTGTCTCTCCACTCACTCCCTCTGGCCCACAGCACTGAGGTTACAATTGCTCACAACCACATTTCGCTTTTGCCCTTTGACGTGGGAACTAGGGGTTTGAGCCCAGGTCCTCATGCATGGGCAGCAAGCACGCTTAGCCACTGAGTCAGCTGCCTGGCCACATTTATTCCTGTGGTTTATGTATTAAACTCCTGTCTAATGCATAGGGAAAAGCTTTTCTCTCTTTCTATGATCTGTCTCTTTACTCTGTTTCCTTTACTGTGTAGAGGCATTTTAATTGTATGCAGTCTCATTTGTTTTTATTCTTAGGATGATCTCCTGTATTACTGGGGCCTCTTAAAGAGCTTCCTTGCCTTTTCTTAGATCTTAAATTTTACATATGTTTCAAATGTTCATGTCTTATGTTATGGTCATTGACCCATTTTGAATTGATTTTTGTGCTCAGTGAGAGAGACAAATCTAGGTTCTTTCAAGTAGCTATCCAGGCTTCTCATTACCATATTTTAAAGAAGATTGTTTCTAATTATTTTCTTTTATACTTTTATCAAAATTAGATAATAGTTGTGTAGGTTTATTTCTGGACCTGGCTTATATGCAATTTTTGTTACTATGGTTTGGTAGTATAACTTGAGATCTAGCTTTGTTTTTTTCTGCTTAAGATTATTTTAGAATATTACTCAGCAATAAAACAACAAGAAAATCATAAAATTTGCAAGTAAATGTTGGGAACTGGAAAAGATCATCCTGAGTGAGGTATCCCAGAAGCAGAAAGACACACAGGGTATATACTCACTCATTAGTGGATATTAGACATATAATAAAGGATAAATCTACTAAAATCTGTACACCTAAAGAAACTAATCAAGAAGGAAGACTCTGGCTAACATGCTCAATTCCCATTCAGAAAGGCAAAGAGGATGGAATCAGAAGAAGGAGAAAACAGGGAACAGGAAAGGAGTCTGCCACAGAAGGCCTCTGAAAGGCTCTCCCCTGCAGGGTATCAAAGCAGATGCTGAGACTAATAGCCAAACTTTGGGCAAAGTGCAGGGAATCTTATGAAAGAAGGGGTAGATAGAAAGACCTGGAAGGGACAGGAGCTCCACAAGGAGAGCAACAGAACCAAAAAATCTGGGCACAGGAGTCTTTTCTGAGACTGATACTCCAACCAAGGATCATTCATAGAGATAACCTAGAGCCCCTGCACTGCCCATGGCAATTCAGGGTCCAAGTGGGTTCATAGTAAGGGGAACAGAGACTATTTCTGACATGAACTGATTGGCCTACTCTTTGATCACCTCCCCCTGAGGGGGGATCAGCCTTACCAGGACACAGAGGAAGACAATGCAGCCATTCCTGATGAGACCTGATATACTAAGATCAGAAGGAAGGGGAGGAAGACCTCCCCTATCAGTGGACTGGGGGAGGGGCATGGGTGGAGAAGAGAAAGGAAGGGTGGGATTAGGAGGGGAGGAGAGAGGGAGCTACAGGGGGATACAAAGTGAATAAAGTGTAATTAATAAAAATTAAAATAAAAAAAGATTACTTTGACTTGGGTTTTTTTATGCTTCCCTGTGAATGTTAAAATTCTTATTTCTGTGAAACACGGTTTTGGGTTTTTGGTGGAGATTTCATTGAATCCATAGAACAGTTTGGTAAAATATCCGTTTTCTCAATGTTAATTCTACTAACTCATGAATATAAAGTTTTTTCCATTTTCTTTGTATCTTCTTCAATTCCATCTGCTAGTGTCTTTTGAGATTTTTCTTTAGTCTCTTAAAGTTTTCATTGTAGAGTTCTTTCACCTCATTGATTAGATTTATTCCTGTGTATATTAATAGGAATTGTTGTTAATAAAATATTGTCTTGATTTATCAGTAATTTATACATATGTTGAAAAGATTAATTATGTTGATTATTATATTTTGCTAATAGTATATTATTCAAACTGAACAATTTCTGGTGAAATCTTTTGGGTCTTTTTAGTACAGAATCATGTCATCTTCAAATAACAATACTTTGACTTTTTTCTTTTCCATTTTTAATCCCTTTTACATTTTTGTCCTAGTTCACTTTTATATCTAAGACTTTAAGCAATATAAAGTTAAAAAAGAAGATAATGGTGATCCCAATTTTACAGGAATGTCTTCAGCTTTCCCCAATCTAGTGTGATGTTGGATGTAAGTTTGTTACATATAATTTTTATTATGTTGAGATAGGTTTCTTCTACTGGCTTCTTCATAGCTTCTATTGCTAAGGGATGCTGAGCTTTGTCAAAAGCCTTTTCTGCATCTATTGAGATGATCACGTAGCACCGGCTGCTTTATATTGATTGATGTGCTTATGATGAACCATACTTGCATCCTTATGCCGAATCTAGCTTGGTCATGGAGTATGAACTTAATGTTTTCTTGAATTTGGTTTGCAATTATTTTTGAGAATATTTGCATCTATATTCATTGGGGAAATTGCTGTATAGTTTTTTTTTTCCCTTTGTTATGTCCATACTCAATTTTGGTAAAGCTGGTTTCATGGGATGAGTCTGACAGTGTTCCTTCCATTTGTATTTTATGGGACTAGTTTATAAATATTGGCATTATTTCTTTCATAAAGGTGTGGCAGAAGGCAGTAGTGAATTAGTCCAGCTGAGGGCTTTTACTTGTCAAAAGACTTTTTATTATATCCTAGCCTCTTTTCTTGCTATGGATATGGATTTGCTTATATTCTCTTAATTTAATGTCAGTAAGTCATATTTGTCTGGGACCTTATCCATGTCTTCTACACTTTCCACACTTTTGGAGTTCTCAAAATATTCCCCAGTGACTGTCTGTATGTCCCTGGAATCTATTGTAACATAGCCTTCATTTCTAATTTTACTAATTTGTTTCTTTTCTGTATATTAGTTTGACTAGAGTTTTTAAATAATGCCTATATTTTCAAAGAAACAGATATTTGTTTGATTAATTCTATGTATTGTATTTGTAGTTTAGCCTACACTTCATTTTTTTTAAACTAATGTTCTGGGTTTAGATGGTTCTTGTTTTATATTATTTATTTGTATTATTAGGTCATTTTTTTGAGATTTCTCTGGCTCTTTAATGAACCCACGCATATCTGGTGATTTCTAGTTTCGCTTTTGTTTATTGAAGTTTTTGGTTTCTTCCTTCATTTCCTTGGTGACCAGAGTATATTGTTCAGGGTCCACGTGCTTACATAGTTTCTATACTTTCTCTTGCTATTGACTTGCAGTTCATTTCAATGTGTTCTGATGCAATGTAAGAACATTCTATTGTTTTGTTTTTTAATACTGGTTTTGTAGCCTGGAACATAGTACATTTCCAAGAAATATCCATGGGTTAATGAGATTGATCTGTATTGTGTGTCTACTACATGGATTAGGTCCTTTTTATCGATGATTACGTTAGCTCCGAAGCTTCGTTGCTTTCAGTTGCATAACCTATGTAAAGATGACAGAGACACGTTGCGTCACCCAGTATTATTGTATCAGGACCTGTCTACCTTTTTTTTTTTTTAACAATTATTGTATATCATTAATGAATTGATACCTTTCTCAGTATATAGTGGCCTTCTTGATCTCTTTTGACTAATTTTGGCTTGGTATCCACTTTATCAGAATAGCTAGGCCAACTCTGCTTTGATTTCCATTTACTTCATAGATTGATTTCTGTTGCTTATTTGTTTGTTTTCTTTTCCTGCATATGTGTGTGGAATATGAATACATGGGCCTAAATGTGTTTACCTGTGCAGAAAATGCGTGTGTGCACACTTACATAGAGGCCAGAGGTTGATACCATGTGCCTTCCTTGATCAGTTTTCATTATATTTACCGGGGCAGGATCTCTTGATGAGCCCAGAGCTTACTGTTTTAGGTAGTCTGGCTAGTCAGCTTTCCTTGGGGAATCTTCTCTCTCTATTTCCCAAATGCTAGGCTTACAGGCAGGCTCTCACACTTGTCCACCTTGACTTATGTTCTGTAACTGTCATTCTGTGGGTGTCTTTATTAGGAGACAACGGATTGGATCAGTTTTTCAATTCAGCTAGCCAATCTGCATTTCATTACTGGTGAACTGAGATCACTTGCATTATTGAGAAGCATTTGTTGATTCCTACATATTTATATGCTGCTTCTGTGGCTTTGCTGGACTGCTGTTTGTTCTTTTGTTTATTTTTTTTCCTTGTAGTAGTATCAGGGCTTTGTTTATTTTCTGTGGTGGATGTGGTAATCTCCTCTCTAGTTCTCCTTCATCCATCCATGTTTGATCATGTTCATTCAACATTCATGTTGACTTCTTTGTTTTTAAAGTGAGCTTAAAAGCTGAATTTAATTAAGTTTCTACAGTGTCAAACTGCCCTCTAAGTAGCTATGCCCACACCCAAAGAAATGCTACTTTAAGCTTCATTCAGAAAAGCCTCTGTTACAGCAAGCAGTTCTCAACCTGTGGGTAGAGACCCTCAAAGGGGTTATATTATTGCATATCCTACATAGTAGGTTTTATATTATGATTCATAAAACTAGCAAAAAATTGCAGTTATGAAGAAGCAACAAACTAATGTTAAGGGTGGCAGTCACCCAAACATGAGGAACCATATTAAAGGGTTGCAGCATTAGGAAGGTTGAGAACCACTGAAGTATGTCATGGCAAATGCAGACTCAAAACTGTACAAGGTGCTCAGAATAAGTAACAGATGAGTTCCCAGCTTTGAACAAGACACTCTACCACTTGCCGGAAGGTGCAGGGAACACTGAAGAAGCAGAGGAAGAAAGAATGTAAGAGCCCGAAAACAGTGAGAAGAACAGCAAAATGTCATGTTGTGGACAAGCCACAGTTATCTGTCCTGGGCTTACACACAACTGGCCCATCGGCAATTAGTCATGGATGGAAGAGTGGCCCTACCCTTATGACTGAATTATTGCTTCCCAATAGATTCTGGGAAAGGGAATCATTATCTTTAGTCCTGTACCCACTGATGACATGGACAGTTCCATACCCAGGACCACACAGACAGTTCTTGTTAAGCTCAATAGGTCACAAAATAAAACAATAATGAAACATAAAGTGGGAAAGGGACTTGTGGAGAAGGAGGTGGTTAACAGGAGAGGGAGGGAGCAAGAGAGTAGAGGAGGAGAGTAATGAAAATTCATTATGTACACGTGTAATTTTGTCAAAGAGCAAATTTAATTTTTAAAATGCTAGTGTTTAAAGCTGAATCTAGGGGGCTGAGAAGGTAGGCCAGCCAGGAAGAGAACCTGTGTTCAGCCCTAGGACCCTAGTATAAAGATGGGCTTGGTGACACCCCTGTAATCCCAGCACTGGTGGGGGGGTGGAGGAGAAATAGGCAGATCCCTGGGGCTCACTGGCCAGCCAGCATTGCCTAAGAGTCATACCCTAGTTCCCAGTAAAAGATCCTGCTTCAACAACCAAGGTAGGTCACTTCTGAAGAAACCTGAAGATGACCTTACATGCACCACATACACACACATATCCAAACTCATATGGATGTGCACACAGACTTCCCCTCCATACAAAGAATTAGGTAGGTAAAATAAATAAAAGCTGCACAAGTAGATGAGGGAACACACTGCTTCATACTTCATAAGTTTCCTTCTCTATAAGCATGAAGAATCATTTCCCTGTAGGGATGCTATTTAAGTCACTCTCCATATGTGATCAATTACTTGTATGATTCTATAGATTGCCTATTACTAAACTGTGAGCTCTAGTTTATATTTATTTGTAATACGCTTCATCTTTTTATCCAGATAATTTAGTGAATTTGTTCATTTTCTTTGTAATACAGTGTAGCTGTGTGGTTGAATACTTCATTTTTCTAGTAATTCCTGCTAAGTGCTTCTGTGTGTCATATTGAAGATTTTTCCATCCATCACACCCACTGTGTTCTCTCTGAAGGAAGTTCTGGGATCTTCACCTCTCCTGTTCAGCAGAAGGAGAGGGTTCTAGCAGTGCTGTTTCTAAAGAACAGGCTGGTTCTTCATACTTGGCTTTTATTGCTTTCCAAATAATGCTATTCCTTCTTTCTTAAAAAAAAAAAAAAAGTATGTGAGTGTCTGTGTAAATGTCCCATGTGTGTGGCGTCTTCAGAGGCCAGAAAAAAAGCATAGGATCAAGGGGAGTTATGGGGGGTTATGACCTACCTGATGTGGGTGTTGGGAACTGAACTCTGGTCTTTCAGAAGAGCGGTGAGCTCTCTTAACAGTTGAGCAACCTTTACAACTCCCTGTTTCTTCATTCCTTGGTCAATTGTAATTGTTGTAAAAAATGAAAGGATTATTCTATGCCTGCCCTTGCTCTTAATAATGACACAGAGACTTTTATATTCATTAAAAGCTTCAGGCACTATGGCTGGGCAGATTCTGAGTTATTTTATCCCAATAATTCTGGCCTGGCCTACTTCCCAGACATGTGACCCATTACCTGCCATCTTAGTCTTTCCCTGACACCTTCTTTGACCTTGTTCCAGTGGTGATTCCTTTTTCCTTCTGGTCCCCAACTGAGACTCTCTCCCTGGGCTCAAAAGTCTCGCCTTTATCCTCTTCTGCTCAGCTATTGGCTGTTCAAGTCTTTATTTAATCAATCAGAAGGTGGTGGGGAACAATGTTTACAGCTTACCTAGGCAAGAGATGCTTCATAAACATGACAATGCCAAAGTCTGACTGCAATCAGATCTCTAAGTACAGAAATCAGCATTTGAACACACAGTACATAAAAACATCCTTCAACAAATGTTTTTCTACTTTTATTTTACTCTCTTTTATGATGGTTCATCTTCAAGAAGAAATGGGAATGTCCCTTGTAATTTTCAAGTTGGTGCCTTTATAGGATTTCTCAATATAGTCCCTTCTCTTTTCCCATTCAGCAAGAATGGTACTTATATTTTTCCACTATTTTGTTTTAGGCTGCAATTAATAGTGAACACTACTAGCAACTCTAGAAGATAGTCAGCTGCTCAGTGTATCTGACTAAAATATCAGCTCTGTAAAAAATGATAATTATATGTGGTAAACATGCTAATTATCCATTTGACATTATCTGCACACCTCAAAATGCACATGCATGTGTAAACATAATTTTCATTTGCCAAAGCAAAGCTAAAATTTTAAATGAAATAATTTCACATATTTTGAGTGCAGATAAAAAGTAAAGCAGGTAGTGCTTTGGAAATATTTTTTTTTTTTTTTGGAAATATTTTTATTGGCTAGTATTAAATTCGTTATTTGGGAACTTTATGCATAAACACAATGTATTTTAGCCAAAGCTGTTCCACCTGCTCCCCCAGCTTCTTCCATATCTGCAACTGCATTTTCTTCCCAACTTCATGTAGTCCTTTCTAAACCCACCGAGTCCAACTAGCGGTGCCAATGTGAGCATGGGTTCAGGGGCCTCTATTGAAACATGAACACCCTGTCAGGGGGCCACATTCAAAGAAAAAGGACTCCCCTATCAGGCTATTAGTGACCAATAGCTTCTCCATTAGAGGTAGAGCCCCTCCCTCACCCATGCTAGAATTTTACTTTGGCTTGATCTTGTGCAGGTCTTGTGCATGCACTCACAGATGGTTACTAAGTAATCTTTTTTTTTTTTTTCTTTTTCTTTTTTTGTTTTTATAAGTCTGGCTTATTCATGAAACTCATGTAGAACAGAGCTATAACCTTGCACGAATACAATTCTATAATGACCATTACCGGCAGCAATTATAGCCTCAAAAGTGTTCTTTTCTTATCGTAGCTGTATATAATTAGCCTTTCTTCCCATAAGCCATCACAGAGAGCCCCTGACCTGTTTTCCGTATCAGTGCTTTGCCTTTTATCATAATGTCATAGAAACGGAGCCAGCAGCAGCCTTTGTGTTTCACATCTTTCCTTTATCAGTTTCCAAGTTAGTGAGCTGTATGGTCCCAGGCATCGGCACCTCATTCCTTTTTACTGTTGGATAATATTTCTTTGCATGAATGTGTCATGGTTATTTTGTGCACTGATCATCCGAGGGGTATTTGAAATGAATGGATTCTTTACTTATATTCTAAATGATGTTTATAAGAAAGTTCTAAAATAGCTGTCCCATTCCATTCCGACTAGCTATGTAGCCCACTCTAATAGACAAGGAGCAATATCTCACTGGGGTTTCAACTTAAATTTTCCTACATGTTATAGGGAACACGTTTGCATATTTGTCACCTTGAGACTTGGGACACTGTGCCATGCTGAATATTGAAATGAAATGAAACAAACTTATGAACTAGAGAAACGGCTCAATGGTCAGAGTACTGACTGCTTATCTAGAGAACCAGGGTTCAAATCACAGCACTAGCATGGAAACTCACAACTGTCTGTAACTCCAGTTCTAGGGGAACCAACACCCTCTTCTCGTCTTTGCTGGCACCAGGCACGCACGTGGTACACATACATACAAGCTGGCCCAACACCCATAGGCATAAAAAGACAACAGATACATAAAAATAAAAAGAAGCTAAATAAAATCAAAACTGCTTTTAGAAAGCCTGGGCCTGATCTTTTATGTGTGATTGTGTGGGCCATGGTCAAATACTCTATGACCATTGTTTGAATGGCGCTTATTTTAGAGAGTCTGCCCTTCTTGACTCATCCCAGAAGCAAAAAAACCAAAAACCAAAACCATTGTACATAATGAGTGCTGAACTGCAGTTGTTGTCTTTACAAGTTATTACAGAGAACAGGACTAGGGATTAGAAAAACAAAGACCCGAGAGTGTCACGTAGGCAAACACTTACGTACCTGTTCCTCAGTTCTGGATAAGGACGTGCCTGCCCTGAAGCTCCATGTTTTATTGTTTGTTTCTTTCTCCCTACTTCCTTTGTCCTTTTTTTTTTTAAAAAAAAAAAAAAGATTTATTTGTTTATTATTTATATAGTATTCTGCCTGAATGTGTGCCTGCATGCCAGAAGAGGGCACCAGATCTTGTTATAGATGGTTGTGAGCCACCATGTGGTTGCTGGGAATAGAACTCAGGACCTTTAGAAGAACAGCCAGTGCTCTTAACCTCTGAGCCATCTCTCCAGCCCTTCCTTTGACCTTTTCCCCTTTTCTGTCATTGTAGCTGTCAGTATAAATGTGTAGTCAAGAGTGCCAAAAATACTGTTCTGTCCAAAACCCTGAGAGATTGCTTTACTTCTCTTAACCTCAGGATCCTTAAGTCTGTGAGTTCAGTGAAAATAAAACAGATGCGCTTTGCTGTTTTAGCTTAGTTCTGTTGTTTGCTCATCTTTCCTGAGTCTCACCTTGTAGCCTAGGCTAGCTGGGAACTCACTATGTAGCCCAGGCTGGTCCGTGAGCTTATAGTGGTTCTCTTCCTTCAGACTTCTCACCACAGCTGGCTGGTTCTGTTTATTTCTTGCATTTAGTCTGTGTACAGTACCTGAAGTAGCAGAGTGGTTGCTCAAAGACAGTATTTTGGATAAATGAATGAAGACATTTCATTTTGACATCACAACAAGGTTCTCCCCTTTTTCTTGTGTCTGTCTGTGGAAAGATGACTCTATGAAGCTAATTACGTCAAAGCCTCTAAACAATGTCCCAGGTTCCAGAAAACTCGAGACTAGACAATTCTGTAATTCTGTGAAGCACAGGTTTTACAACCAGGTAGAGGCTCCAGGCAGTACCTCTGCAAAGGTCTGATTTCACATGGGAGCAGGCCTGTCTTCTAAACCAGTGTTCTTCTTGCATCACCCAGCCCCTGTGACTCTGGCTCTACTCACCCAGTCTTGGGAAGGAAGGCCTAGCCAGATCAGTAGCATTCAGTTAAATGTTATCAAGTGGATTTTTGGTGTATATCCCATTTGGAGATGCATTCTTCTTCCCTAGCCTGCACAAAGACCATGGCTTTAGTTATAAAAGTTCCCAGTGAATGAGAACTGCAGAAGGTTGGAATTAAACTCACTGTAGTTTTTACAAAAGTATGATATGAATCCCACCAAGCACTGTGTCATGTGATTAGAAAGTGGGTGCTTTATTATTCTCAAGTGAATTGCTGAGAATGAAGACTTCTGAGATCAGGTAACTTCTAAGATGGTGATCATCCAATCAGAGAGCAGTAGGATCGGCCACCTTCTACCTTGAATACTAACATACTGAATACTTGAATACTAACGCAGTAAACTGTTTTAAATAAGAAAAACAGGTCAGTAGAGAGCATGCTTCCTTATATGTATAATATAATAATAATATGTAAATTACATAAAATGTAATATATTGATATATATTGTGTATGTACATGCATGCTTGCACTCATCTATGTGTATGTCTATGTTTCCATGTACATGTGTATGTGTGCATGTGTGTGTGTGCTCACATTCACACGCTCCTGTATGAGTGTGTGTGTGTGTGTGTGTGTGTCCAGGTGCACCTGCCACAGCACATGTGTGGTCAGAGGGCAACCTCTTGGTTTTTGGAAGAAAGATAGACTGGTGTTACAAACCAGTACTTTGGCAACTCTTAGTCATACTAACTTGCGGATGTAAAGTTTAATTTTAAATAATTAATCAACACAGACAGGAGGATTCTATATTCACATGATGGAAGAAGTGAGGCATGGGATTAGAGAAATGAAAGAATCAAAAATATTTTAGGGATGGTGAGATGGCTCAGTGGGGAAGGGCTTGCTGTCCACATGTGAGGGCCTGAGTCTGAATCCCCAGGTGCACATTAAACAGGACACAGCAGTGTGTGTCTGAAATTCTAGTGGTTTTACAGTGAGATGGGAGGCAGAGACTGGAGAATCTCTGCAAGTGGCAAGTCAGCCAGTGTGGCATATACAACAAAGAACAGGCATCCTGCCTTAAACAAGAAGAGCTAATGCCAATACCCCTTAAATTATTTCACAAAATAGAAACAGAAGGCATACTGCCAAATTCATTTTATTAGGTAATGGTCACCCTGATACCTAAACCACACAAAGACTCAACCAAGAAAGAGAATTTCAGACCAATCAATGTTGATGCAAATATACTCAATAAAATATGCCACAAACCAGTTCCAAGAACATATCAAAACATTATCCACCAAAATCAAGTAGACTTCATCCCAGGGATGCAGGGATGGTTCAGTATATGAAAATCCATCAATGTAATCCACCATTTAAACAAACTGAAAGAAAAAAAAATCATGATTATCTTGTTAGATATTTGAAAAGCTTTTGGCAAAATCCATACCCCTTTATGATAAAAATTTTAGAAAGATCAGGAATAAAGGCACATACATAAATACAATAATGGTAATATACAGCAAGCCAACAGTCAACATCAAATTAAACAAAGAGAAACTTAAGCAATTTTACTGAAATCAGGGACAAGGCTACCTACTCTCTCCATATCTAGTCAGTGTAGTACTTGAAGTCCTAGCTAGAGCAATAAGACAGTGAAAGGAGATCAAAGGGATAGAAATTGGAAAAGAAGATGTCAAAGTATCACTATTCACAGATGATATGATAGTATACATGAGTGACCCCCAAAATCCTACCAAGAAACTCCTACAGCTGATAAACGCCTTCAGCAAAGTGGCTGGATATAAAATTAACTAAAAAACCAGTAGCCTTCCTGTATACAAGCAATAAATGGGCTGAGAAAGAAATTAGGGAAACAACACCCTTCACAATAGCCACTAATCATGTAAAGTACCTTGTTGTAACTCTAGCCAAGCAAGTGAAAGACCTATATGAAAAGAACTTCAAGTCTCTGAAAAGAGAAACTGAAGAAGATATCAGAAGATGGAAAGCTCACCTATACTTGTGGATCAGTAGGATTAAAATAATAAAAATGACCATCTTACCAAAAGCAATCTACAGATTCAATGCGATTCCCATCGAAATTCCAACACTATTCTTTACAGACCTTGTAAGAGCAATCCTCAATTTCATGTGTAAAAATGAAAACTCAGGATAGTTAAAATAATCCTGTACAATAAAAGAACTTCTGGAGGTATCGCCATCCCTGATTTCAAGCTGTACTACAGAGCAGTAGTAATAAAAACTGCATGGTACTGGCATAAAAACAGTTTGAGCAATGGAATCGAATTGATGATTCAGAAAAAACTCACACTTAATTTTTGACAAAGAAGAGAAAACCATACAATGGGCGGGGGGGAAGCATCTTCAACAGATGGTGCTGGCTTAATGGGATGTGTACATGCAGAAGAATGCAAATAGATGCATATTTATCATACTGTACAAATCACGAGCCCAAGTGGATCAAAGACCTCAACATATAACCAGATACACTAAATCTGATAAAAGATTGAACACATTGGTACAGGAGACAACTTCTTGAACAGAACACCAATAGCACAGGCTCAAAGATAAACAATTAATAAATGGGACCTCATGAAACTGAAAAGCTTCTGTAAACAAAGACCATCAATAGGACAAAACAGCAGCCTACAGATGGGAAAAGATCTTCACCAACCCTACATCTGACCAAGGGCTAATATACAAAAATATATTAAAAAAAACTCAAGTAATTAAACACCAGCAAACCAAATAACCAAATTAAAAAATGGGTACCAAGATAAACAGAGAATTCTCAACAGAGGAAACTCTAATGGCCAAGAAGCATTTAAATAAATGCTCAGTGTCCTTAGTCATAAGATAAATGCAAATCAAAACAAGTCTGAGATTCCATCTTTAAACCGTCAGAACAGAACGGCCAAGTTCAAAAACTCAAGTGAGAGCATATGCTGGCGAGGATGTGGAGTAAAGGGAACACTCCTCTATTGCTGGTGGGAGTGCAAACTTGTACAGCCACTTTGGAAATCAATTCAGTGGTTTCTTGGAAAATTGGGACTAGTTCTACCACAAGACCCAGCTATTCCCCTCCTGGACATATATCCAAAAGATGCTCCACCATACCACCAGGACACTTGCTCAACTATGCTCATAGCAGCTTTATTCGTAATAGCCAGAAACTGGAAACAACATGGATGTCCTTCAGCCGAGAATGGATAAAGAAAATGTTGTACATTTACACAAGGAACTACTACTTAGCTATTAAAATCAATGACATCATGAAATTTGCAGGCAAATGGATGGAAATACAAAGATTATCCCGAGGGAGATAACCCAGACCCAAATATTTAAGCATGGTATATACTCACTTATAAGTAGATATTAGTCATGAATTACAGGATACCCATGCTACAATCCAACAAACCCAAAGAAACCAAGTAACAAGAAGGGTCGGGGGGGGGGCACCTGAATCTTACTGAGAAGGGGAAATAGAATAGACATGGGGTGGGTTGGATGGAGGAAGGGAATCTGGTGGGGGAGGGGTTGGGGCAGGGAGTTGGAGGGATCAAGTGGGGTGAGGACAGAGCCAGAGAGCATGGAGAGAGAGAGAGAGAAAGAGAGAGAGAGAGATAGATCTGGAATCGGTTACAGGGTAGGGGTATCTCTGGGACAAGCTAGAAACCCAGGAAAATGGAATCTCTCAGGAATCTATGAGGGTGACCCTAGTGAAGACTCCTAGCAGTGGGGGATATGAAGCCTGAACTGACCATCCTCTGTAACCAGAAGACTTTCATTGGAGAAACTCCGACACCAACCCACTCACAAAACCTTAGACCCACAATTTCTCCTGCCAACAAGATGTGTTGAGGTAAAGAGGGAACAGAAATTGAGGGACTGGCCAACCAATCAACAACTGGACCAGCTTGAGACCCATGCCATCTGAGAGAGCCAACCCCTGACACAATGAATGATATCCTGTGATACTTCCAGACAGGTATCTAGCATAACTGTCATCTAGAAGCTTCACCCAGCAACTGAAGGAAACAGATGCAGAGACCCACAGTCAGACATAGGCAGAGCTCAGGGAATTCTATGAAAGAGGGTGACAAAGGATTGAAGGAGCCAGTGAGGTCAAGGACACCACAAGAAAACCTACGGAACTAACTGATGTGGGCTCATAGGGGCCCACAGAGACAGACCCACCAACCACAGAGTGTACTTGGGATGGACTTAGGCCCTCAGCACATATGTACTAGTTGTGTAGCTCAGCCTTCATTTGGGACTCCCAACAGTAGAAGCACAAGCTGTGTCTGACTCTGTTGCCCTTGGGATCCTTTTCCCTTAACTGGTCTGCCTTTCCTAGCCACAATAGGAGAAGATGCACCTAGTCCTACTGCAACTTGATATGCCAAGGCAGGCTGATATCCATGGAAGGCCTGCCTTTTTTCTGAGCCTTTTCTGAGGAGAAAGGGAGAACAGGAGGAGGAGGAGGTGAGGGGAGAAGAAAGGACTAGTAGGAGATGGGGGAGGAAAAACTCCGATCAGGGTGTAAAATTAACTAATTAAAATATATCCTGTTAAATCGGCACCACGTGCATTACATGAGCCAATGTTCTCAGGGCACCGGCCACATCGTAAATAGCAGTTAAATTTATGAGTGTTGTGTGTGTGGGTTTTCATTCCAGACTCTCAGTTTGACTCATTTCCGAAGCCTATTGTGCAGATATATCCTGGTGGAATACATTTCCCAAAAGAAGGCTTGTCCCTAAAATGGCTCTGTCTTCCCAAATATGCTGCACACCTTTAACTGAGGATCAGCCTAATGAATTGGGCACAACTCATGTAAATAGACAAGCAAGCTGTGCCTAATGTAAAAACCCTTAGTACAGGACTTAACACTGCATGGAACTTATAAAATTTAGTTTTTATTACCGGGTCTCACTTTGAGCTTCTGATACTTTAACGTTTTTTACACCTTTGTAGGAAATTGAACTTGTATTAAATCAAGCTCCTTAGGCAGTAGACTGGGAACCAGGGGGCAGCCTGCCTGTGAAGATTACTGGGGATCAAACTCTGTGAAGGTCAAGGGATGGGGGAGAGGTGGAGAAAGGCACTTGCCACAGACCCTCAGCTGGGGTATAAGAGCACATTGAGGGCTGAGCTGTGTGGACCTTTGTAGGCCCTCTGCAGCTGGCCATAGTACACCATCCCTTTTTGACTAAAGCATGGCTGAACAGGCCTCACAGTTGCACTCAGGCCTCCAAAACTTTCAGCCTGGAAGGGAGAAAGGAGTCCTTAGTCCTGACAGGTGTTTGCTGACAAACTGGCCTCAAACGCAGCAGTCTTCCTGAACCTTCACAGACATGTTTACTCTCGCTTTCCTGACTCTGTTCTAAGTGAGATAGAGAGTAAAATGACACTTCGGTGCTCTGGGATTGGAAATTCCAAGTTTCATTATCGTTTCTTTTGTCTCTTCACCTTGAACGTCCCTAGTGTTCAGAGTTTTAAAAGCACCAAAGTGGACTTGTTTCCAACTAATGGTCATAATTTGGGCTAAAGCCAGGGATCCTACAGGAAACAAATAGCATAGTCAAATGGGGACGACCAAGGAGCATTTAATGAAGGAGCTAGTCAGAAATGTGTGGGCAAGGCTGAGGGAAACTGCCCATGAGTGATGAAACCTCATGTGGGCAGCAGTGGGAAACCATCCAGCCTCTAAGTTTGAAGGGCAAGGAGGTTACAGAGGCCGGAGAAGGCTACAGATAAGCACTTGCTGATGGTCCAGAGGGGAGGAATCTGCTTTAGCAAATGCCTGTGTTCTCTGTCTGTGCCTCCCATCACCCAGGCATACCAGAAGGCAGCCACGGGGTAAGAGGACCCTGAGGTAGTCCTTCAGAACAAGTTAGGATAGGTAATGATGAATTAAATATGGAACAGCAAATTGGTCATCCCTTATGACCTTATGTGATTTTCAGTATCATTGAATTATTTGACATGTATTTTTGGTTTTTATTTTATTGAAGATTTTAGATTTATTTATTTTATTGATTTTGTAAGAATGTTGTATGTATGCCTACATGTATGTCTTTGTGTTACTTGCATGTTTGGTGCCCTTGGAAGCCAGAAGAGGATGTCAGACACTATTGAACTGGAATTCCAGATGGTTGTGAGCCATTATGTGAGTGTTGGGAATGAATCCTGGGTCCTCGAAAGAACAACTAGAGATCGTAGCCACTGAGCCATCTCTTCATCTGCTATTCATTGGAATGTTATTATTGTCATTACTATTATATTTTTAATTTTGGTGACAGAGTCTTCCAGGGTTGCCTAGGCTGGCCTCAAACTCATGATCAGCCTGCCTTAGCCTCTTGTGTGCTGGTATTATAAGTGTGTAGCACTGTGGCGAGCCCAGAACGTCATTTTTAAGGCAGAATTTGTCTGATATTTACTTACTAGAAATTCCTCAGTGTGTTAGTTACTTTTCTATTGCTGAGATGAAATACCATGATCAAGATGACTTACAGAATAAAGGGTTTGTTTGTCCTAAAGATTCCAGAGAGACAGTAGTAGTCCATGATGGTACAATAAAAGCCACAGTCTGAAGGCCGGACATCAGCTAGAGCTTACATCTTGAACTGAAACTGGGAGCACAAGGCAGAGAGTGTGCACTGAAAACGCCATGAGTCTTTTCCTTCCTTCCTTCCTTCCTTCCTTCCTTCCTTCCTTCCTTCCTTCCTTCCTTC